>NC_060138.1:736675734-736982567 GCF_021461385.2 Schistocerca piceifrons
CAACAAGGCTACCACTGAACTGTTCACAGTAAATCACATCTTATCCTACTTTCCTATTTATATCAAATCCTACTCCCATTACACCATTCCTGCTCCTGTGGATATTACCTTGTAGTTTCCTGGCCAGAAATTCATGTCTTCTTTTTATTTTACTTCACTGACTCCCACTACATCTAGATTGCACCTTTGAATTCCCATTTTTAGATTTTCTAACTTCCATACCACAATCAAACATATCCGAACTGTAGTATGTCACCTTTCCATCAGTTATTCAATCTTTTTTTCATGGTTACCTCCCCCTTGGAATCCCCTCGTGAAAATCTGAATTGGGGGACTAATCTGGAATATTTTTACAAATGGAGAGATCATTGTGATACTTCAATTACAGGCCACATGTCCTGTGGAAACACACTGTACGTCTTTCATGCTGTGGTGTCTATTGCCTTCCATATTCTCATGCCCTTTATCATTGCTGATTCTTCCACCTTTTAAAGGCAAATTTCCACCCCAAGGGCACAAGATTGACATGAAAACTGTCCTTTTCTCTGCCCTCTTTGACAAGATTGTTGGCAGAGTGAGGGTAACTCCTTACACTGGAAGACTTTGCCTGCCACTGCTGATGATTTTTATTCAAGAATTAGGTAGTGGCTGGGTCTGAACCTGGGACTCAGAATGTTTTGATTACAAGCCATAGATGCAGTCCCTAGACCATGGGCCTTACCCTTTTAGTCACTCAAATCAATGAACTCCACTGTCAATCATGCAATCATAATTCTGTATAGAATCAAATTGTACTGAAGTCTAAAGACAGCACCCAAAAACACCGTGATATTTACTATATACTTTGGTTTCACACACTATGGTATGTCAGTGGTTGCACCACATGAGGCCACTATTAAACACCAAAATGAATGTGGTGGTCTCATGGCTGTAAAGCACATTCCGCAACAGCTGATCTATCAATCTCCCGTCTTCTGCAATTGCCCTTGTGCTCTTCGAGTCATTTTTTGGTAGTACCCATGTACACCTCCCCCTAACTACATGGAATCCTACAAATTCCAGCTTTTTCCGGTGGTTGGCAAGCATACTTAGCTTATTTTAGGTTATCTTGTATCTTCCATGTTGGTGTGTAGATTACCATAATGTTCCGCTTTTTCAAGATCTTTACTATGCGGTCAGTCACATCCTTAATGAACGACAGGAAAAAATTCAATTTCACTAGCACTTGAGCACAGGCTGTAAGTTAATGTCTCTCATATTACTATCTGCAATAAACTGTGTAGTGGTGACTGGGATAGAAATGACTGACTGTTGCACGATACTGTTAGGAAGCATAAGTTGACAGCGTCTAATAGACAGAAGAAGAAATTTGGTTCCTTGTAACCTAGTAAAAGGATCCACCATTTAGACGCTTCCTGCACGGTTATCTATTTATCCACATGTTAAGCACGCATCTGTAGTGTGGACAAGGTTACGGCTGATGAAATCCACGTAGAAGCTGAATAAGTGAAAAAACCTCCAAAAAGTAATTTAACTGTGGGTGAGAGGAATGCCTTAAAATGCATGAATGAGGACAATAGTGTTATTATTTTCCCCAATGACATGGGAAATACAATGGTTGTTTTGAATGTGACTGAGTATTATAGTAAGATTAATCACTTATTAGATCAGAAAACATATAGGAAACTAAGTAAAAGACCCCACTGACAAAGTTCTTATAACTGTTACAATGTCGATAAAGAAGTCCTCTATCGAACAGAGCATTCAAAAACGTCTGTTCAGTTCAGCTGCGCTAATGCCAAGACTTTATGGATTGCTATAGCGAGTGCTAATGGTTTGCCCACCTACTTGATTTCCAAGTTCTTGACAACATTATTTTGCCCATATGTGAGCTGATCGGCACATTTTATCAGTAAATTAAACGGCATAGTGGTACAGCTGGAGCACATATTAGTTTCTTTTGATGTGGTGTCACTATTCACTGTGTGTAAACTCAATGAAGTGTTGCAACACCTGAATCAGGTTTTTCCTCCCGATGTTGTAGAACTGTTTAAATATTGCCTAAAAAACCACGTATTTCAAATGGAACAAAGAGTTCTATGAAAAGATGCTTGGTGTCAGTATGGAGAGCCCCTTAAGTCCGGTTACAGCGAACTTCTTTATGAAAAAGTTCGAGAAGCAGGCACTGGAAACTGTGAACAAGAAACATCTAAATGGGATCAATCCAAAGATTGAGTTTAGCAAGGAGAGGAGGCATGCGGAAGATTAAATTTTCTTGATGAGCTAGTTTTTAAGAAAAAAAGGCGGTAGCTTGGGTTACATGGTTTACCAAAATCCCACACACACAGACCATTACCTACACCAGGATTTGAACCACCGCCCAGAACAAAAGTGAAGCATCATAAAAACATTGGCAGATAGAGCAAGAGAAATTTGTGAACCATAGCTGCTTGACGCAGAATTAAAACATCTCACCAATGCATTGCTCAAGAAAGGTTTTTGTTCGCTGATATGAAAAGAGCTTGATGACCCACCACACACACACACACACACACACACACACACACACACACACACACACACACACACACACAAAGAGAGAGAGAGAGAGAGAGAGAGAGAGAGAGAGAGGATACAAGATCACCTAACATCAGCTGTGGGGAGGTATGCATGATTTCTACAAAAAGATCTGTCAAAAAACCACTTGGAGAGCACAAAGGCAATCGCAGAAGGGGGAGATTGACATATCAGCTGTTGTGGAACATGCTTTACAGCCAGGAGACCACCACATTCATTTTGATAGGACTGTAAGTACTGGCAGCCACAAACTGACACCACAAAATGTTGTACAGAGGGACCATAGAGATTGTGAAATGCCCCAGGAATTTCAGTAGAAAGGAGGAGGGTATGAAATTGAATAAAATTTGGATTATGGTGCTGAAGATGATGTATACCAGGCTTCCACCATGGGATGATAGTAACAGCAGACAACAGCAGTCGACAACGGCCAATTGCACTCACATATTCAAAACGTGTGATGTCACACCACGGTGTGGAAGCTCATGAAAGCAGAATTTTGCTATAGTCAGTAGCGACCCAAGGTGGGAATTGGACATTTAACGAAGCTATGGTCCCCGTTAAAAATGTCCTCTGCAGATGGAGATGAAACATCAGGTTTTAAAGTGAAATCCATTTGACCACAGCATAATAGGCAGAATATTTTATTAATTGTGAAGTGTGTGTACAAACTGAGAAGTCCTCTAACCACGGCAACATCTTCTGGCACACGTACAGTATCATGGTCAGCAATGTCACGATGATGTAAAAACTTTCTAGACAAACCATCCCGGTCCCCCACCTGCAAGGTATAGAGCCGGCGGCCATGTCGGCACAGGACCACCGCCGGAATCCAACGTGGATTGCGACCAAACCCACGGGCCCAGACTGACATACCCAGTGGAAATTCAGGCACTCCGTTTTTTGAAGACTGGCGAGGACCAGGCTGGAGGAGGTGCAGCAGAGTCCTAGGTTGACGCCCATGGAGGAGCTCTGCGGGGCTGCGTTCTCCCATTGGTGTGGCCCGGTATGCCATCAAGAAAAACGTCAATGCTTCCTCCGCAGGAAATTCGTGCACTTCCTTTTTATCTGCATCTTAAATGTGCGCACCATGCGCTCGGCTTCCCCATTCGATTGTGGATGGAAGGGGGGGAGAGCAAACGTGCCGAATACCGAAGCGCCTACAAAAATCCTGGAAGGTCTGCGAAATAAACTGCGGTCCATTGTCCGAGACCAGGGTGATTGGCAGACCTTCCACAGAAAAGATTTTTGCTAGTGCCTGGATTGTGACTTCTGAAGCAGTTGAGGAGCAGCGAACCACATACGGGAATCGGGAATAAGCATCAATGACAATGAGCCAAAAGCCATTGAGAAACGGTCCCGCAAAATCGATGTGTTCATTTCTGCAAGGCTTCACTTACAAAACCGAAGTGTAGCCCGGGAGGAATGCCATGGCTGGTAGATGCACAGGTGGCAGGACAAGCTTGGGGAGAATAGTTGTGGTGGGAGTTGCAGGCAAGCGCTGTAGGGGAAATGCTGAACGCTAGAGGGAAAGTGTCCTCCTAAACTGAGGCCTATGCTCACATTTTTTTTTGTAAACATTAGGTGGCACCCCTCCACGCCCACAGTTGCAGGGTGACAATTCAAAAAGATCTACTGTCAGCTTTGCTTTCGTTCGTGCCTAAAACCTAAAAACAACTCCACCACAAATGCAGCGATTTATTTTTGCTTCGCTTGTTAACCATTTGTAACTTTCAAACAGGCGTCATGAGTGGCGAATTTTGAGTAAAACCTACACATTTCTCTGGATGGCACAATAAAATTTGCTTCTTTTGCCAAAACACAGCGGAGTTTGCACTGTCTCACCTCATAACATATTGTGCAGACACAACAGCTTGAGAATTCTGAAACAGTGATTAATTAAGTTTATTAATTGAGGAACTGAGTAAAAGTAAAGTCAGTAGCTTATGAAAACCACATCCTTCGTACAAAACAAAGTGTAATGTCCACATACATATTGTTCCAAAACCCACAGCATTTCTCATTTAATCAGCTATTGAGGGCCTTAAAAATTACATCCTTTGTTAATTGATTTTTTTGTCAGTTCTTGGCAGAGCAACATTATACTAAATAAGAAGTGCTACTTTGCTTTTGTTCTACAGTATTACATTCTTTCATCAAAAAAGTCTGTAGTTTAATTGGAAGAACACAGTAAATAATGAAGTTTTACACAATAACGATACGGTAAAATACTCTCCTCTTTGTGTAGTATCATTTGCAAAATCTCATTTTGATATCTGAAACCATTTATGAAATATGAGGAATGTAATGGATATATCACTCTGGCTTTATCACTGGTGCGGCAAAATCGCAAATGTGCGTGCTACGTCAGATCAATTTTATCGAGATTGATGACAGATAGAAACCTCCATCCAAGTCTAAACAAAAATTCAACATGTTAGCTAAATTTTGTATGCAACAACATATTATGCACTATGCACCAAATGAGTAATCATAGCAACATCTATTTTTCATAGTACACTTTTCCAAATTTCATGCAGTGTCTTATTTCCTTGTAAATACCACAATAGCTATGACCATGAACAAAATGATGGGCACATCACCATGACATATAAAGTTATAAGTAAAGCAAAACCGAATTTTTTTTACACACAGTTTATGTAAAATCGTTTGGGCAAGATTGCAGGGAGCATGCCTCTATTCTGTCACTGCTGACCAGCCGAAAGGTGGTAAACACTTATTGGCTTCCCATCCTGAACAAACGAAAGAGCTTGCCCAGTACTTTGGACCAAAACTGTTCACTGCACATTGGCCACCATATCCTGAGCAAGCTATAAGCATGGGATTTCACTTTTAACTGTCCTCCACTAACATACCATTAACAAAAACCAACAGACATTCCCTTTTTTGTGGGATTGAACATTAAATGAGAAAGCACCTTATACTTTCAAATAATCGACAAACTATGTGCGCCACAGTTATAAAAAATAACGCCTCTAATCATATCACATTTAGAATACAATAATGCTTGTGGCTACCTCTAGGCTACAAGAAAAACAAATTACAGGAGTACAGAGTTTTTCTTTCATATGCCACTGACTGTTCATAATTTTAAGTGTTTTCTAATATGGGGAATGCATATTGGCTGTTTTTTAAGCCTAGCTAAAATTAATATTACACTCAGTTATTTGTGTACAATGCTGTAGCTCTCACTCATCAGATGTAATCTACGGACAGGCAAATTGACTGTTAAATCTAAATAATTGAAATGTTAACGTTTTATCAACATTACATTTAATTAATTCCAGTCAAACCGCCATATACAGGAAATTCAAGACGTAAATATGTGCAGTGTTTAGTCATCACAGATGTTTATTTTTCTTGGATAACAAGGGGAGGAGAGGGGGAAGGGGGAGGGGGAGGAGAGGGGGAAGGGGGGAGGAGAGGGGGAAGGGGGAGGGGGAGGAGAGGGGGAAGGGGGGGAGGAGAGGGGGAAGGGGGAGGGGGAGGAGAGGGGGAAGGGAGAGGAGAGGGGGAAGGGGGAGGGGGAGGATAGGGGGAAGGGAGAGGAGAGGGGGAAGGGGGAGGAGAGGGGGAAGGGGGAGGAGAGGGGGAAGGGGGAGGAGAGGGGAATGGGGTGGAGAGGGGGAATGGGGAGGAGAGGGGGAATGGGGAGGAGATGGGGAAGGGGGGCAGAGAGGTACAGAGAGAGAAGAGAGAGGGGGGAGGTAGGGGGGGGAGATATAGAGAAAGCGGGGAGAGGTACGGGGGGGTGAGCGGGGAGAGGCACGGGGGGCGGGGGGGGGGGGGGGGGGAGGTACGGGAGGGAGGGAGGGAGAGTGGGGAGAGGTACGGAGGGAGAGAGAGAGAGCGGGGAGATGTACGGGGGGGGAGAGAGAGAGAGAGAGAGAGAGAGAGAGAGAGAGAGAGAGAGAGAGAGGGGGGGGGGGGGAGGGGAGGGGGGGGGAGAGGGGGGACGGAGAGGGGGAGAGAGGGGGAGAGAGAGGGGGGAGAGAGAGGGGGGGGAGAGAGAGGGGGGGAGAGAGATGGGGAGAGAGGGGGGAGAGAGATGGGGAGAGAGGGGGGAGAGAGATGGGGAGAGAGGGGGGGAGAGAGAGAGGGGGGGAGAGAGAGAGAGGGGGGGAGAGAGAGGGGTGTGAGAGAGAGGGGTGAGAGAGGGGGGGGGAGGGAGATGGGGGAGGGGGGAGAGAGGGGGGGAGGGAGAGGGGAGAGGGAGAGGGGGGAGGGAGAGGCGGGAGGGAGAGGGGGGAGGGAGAGGCGGGAGGGAGAGGGGGAGGGAGAGGCGGGAGGGGGAGGGGGGAGGGGATGGGAGGGGAGGGGGGGAGGGGAGGGGGAGGGGAGGGGGGGAGGGGAGGGGGGAGGGAGCGGGTGGAGAGAGAGGGGGGAGGGAGAGGGGGGAGGGAGAGGGGGAGGGAGAGGGGGGAGGGAGAGGGGGGAGGGAGAGGGGGGAGGGAGAGGGGGGAGGGAGAGGGGGGAGGGAGAGGGGGGAGGGAGAGGGGGGGAGGGAGAGGGGGGAGGGAGAGGGGGGAGGGAGAGGGGAGGGAGAGGGGGAGGGAGAGGGGGAGGGAGAGGGGAGAGAGAGGGGGAGGAGAAGGGGAGGGAGAGGAGATGGAGGGGGAGGGAGGGAGAGGGGGAGGGAGATGGAGGGGAGGGAGGGAGAGGGGGAGGGAGATGGAGGGGGAGGGAGGGAGATGGAGGGGGAGGGAGATGGAGGGGGAGGGAGGGAGATGGAGGGGGAGGGAGGGAGATGGAGGGGGAGGGGAGGGAGATGGAGGGGGAGGGAGGGAGATGGAGGGGGAGGGAGGGAGATGGAGGGGGAGGGAGGGAGATGGAGGGGGAGGGAGGGAGATGGAGGGGGAGGGAGGGAGATGGAGGGGGAGGGAGGAGATGGAGGGGGAGGGAGGGAGATGGAGGGAGGGGAGAGGGAGGGAGATGGAGGGAGGGAGAGGAGAGGGAGGGAGGGAGGGAGGGAGGGAGGGAGGGAGGGAGGGAGAGGGAGAGGGAGAGGGAGGGAGGAGAGGGAGGGAGGGAGAGGGAGGGAGAGGGAGGAGGAGAGGGGAGGGAGAGGAGGGAGGGAGAGGGAGGGAGAGGGGGACAAGGAGGGAGAGAAAGGAGGGGTCTTCACAAAAGTCAGAGTTGACATTCTGAGGTGTCGGGTGTTCTGCCAGGTATCAGTGTGTTCCATGCACAGCACGTGTGACTTCTTGTCTTCATCAGGTGCTACACAAGATTGCTTGTCTGGTGTGCCCAGTCACGAGCTGGTGTTTCATTTTTGCACCCAGTACTCTGTCTGGGGTGTTTCCTTTAGGTCTCTGTTCTTCTTTTGGTTGAGTTCTGCTGCTGCATTCATTGCATTTTAGCATCTACTGTGTAAGATTCCAGACTTTGCTGAGTTAGTACCCACTGTCCCGATTCACGAGGTTTTCTGTCACCTTTGTCTCTATCAACTCCCTTTTAACAGTCACAGTATCTGCGGGGTCTGTGCCAGAAACCACTTTTTTTTCATAGATCGGCGTATGATTTAGTTTCAGACAGTGCTTGGCAGTGGCTGATTTAGTTGACTATCTCAGCCAGGTGTGTCTCTGATGTTCCTGGCATCTGTGGTGCAAAATGTGAATCACAACACTGCGCACCAACTCAGTGAAGTGTGAGATTCTGCATGAAATTGCTAAAAATGCAATGGTTGGAGGCAGCGTAACTAACCATGAAGAAGAACTGAGAATGTGGACATGGAGAACAAACCCCACACCAAAAACAGAATGCCAGATCAGACAGGAACACTGGACTAAAAATGGAATGCCAGCTTGTGGTCAAGCCAAAGATGGAACATCTCATTTAGTGGAAACAGACTGCAGAGGGAGTACCTATAACTGACCATGAAGTGGGGGAGACAGAGGTATAAATATTGGACCCATTCCATTCGACTAGCAGTTTCAGGTAGCACCTGATGAAGACAAATGAATTATGTTGCTGAAATATTATGCATGGACAACACTGATATATGGCAGAACACCTAACAACTTAAGATGTCAACAGAGCAGTGGAAAAGCCTGAAGAATTGCTTTGTTACCCAGTTCTGAAAATACAAATTACTGCACAATACTTGTGGAACAAATAAAATTTTGAAATGCATGTTGTTGTTGTGGTCTTCAGTCCTGAGACTGGTTTTGATGCAGCTCTCCATGCTACTCTATCCTGTGCAAGCTTTTTCATCTCCCAGTACCTACTGCAACCTACATCCTTCTGAATCTGCTTAGTGTATTCATCTCTTGGTCTCCCTCTACGATTTTTACCCTCCACGCTGCCCTCCAATACTAAATTGGTGATCCCTTGATGCCTCAGAACATGTCCTACCAACCGATCCCTTCTTCTGGTCAAGTTGTGCCACAAACTTCTCTTCTCCCCAATCCTATTCAATACTTCCTCATTAGTTACGTGATCTACCCATCTAATCTTCAGCATTCTTCTGTAGCACCACATTTCGAAAGCTTCTATTCTCTTCTTGTCCAAACTATTTATCGTCCCATGTTTCACTTCCATACATGGCTACACTCCATACGAATACTTTCAGAAATGACTTCCTGACACTTAAAATCAATACTCGATGTTAACAAATTTCTCTTCTTCAGAAACGCTTTCCTTGCCATTGCCAGCCTACATTTTATATCCTCTCTACTTCGACCATCATCAGTTATTTTGCTCCACAAATAGCAAAACTCCTTTACTACTTTAAGTGCCTCATTTCCTAATCTAATTCCCTCAGCATCACCCGACTTAATTAGACTACATTCCGTTATCCTTGTTTTGCTTTTGTTGATGTTCATCTTATATCCTCCTTTCAAGACACTGTCCATTCACATTCAACTGCTCTTCCAAGTCCTTTTGCTGTCTCTGACAGAATTACAATGTCATCGGGCGACCTCAAAGTTTTTATTTCTTCTCCATGAATTTTAATACCTACTCTGAATTTTTCTTTTGTTTCCTTTACTGCTTGCTCAATATACAGATTGAACAACATCGGGGAGAGGCTACAACCCTGTCTTACTCCCTTCCCAACCACTGCTTCCCTTTCATGTCCCTCGACTCTTATAACTGCCATCTGGTTTCTGTACAAATTGTAAATAGCCTTTCGCTCCCTGTATTTTACCCCTGCACCTTCAGAATTTGAAAAGAGAGTATTCCAGTCAACATTGTCAAAAGCTTTCTGTAAGTCTACAAATGCTAGAAACATAGGTTTGCCTTTCCTTAATCTTTCTCCTAAGATAAGTCGTAAGGTCAGTATTGCCTCACGTGTTCCAGTGTTTCTACGGAATCCAAACTGATCTTCCCGAGGTTGGCCTCTACCAGTTTTCCATTCGTCTGTAAAGAATTAGTGTTAGTATTTTGCAGCTGTGACTTATTAAGCTGATAGTTCGGTAATTTTCACATCTGTCAACACCTGCTTTCTTTGGGATTGGAATTATTATATTCTTCTTGAAGTCTGAGGGTATTTCGCCTGTTTCATACATCTTGCTCACCAGATGGTAGAGTTTTGTCAGGACTGGCTCTCCCACGGCCGTCAGTAGTTCCAATGGAATATTGTCTACTCCGGGGGCCTTGTTTCGACTCAGGTCTTTCAGTGCTCTGTCAAACTCTTCACGCAGTATCATATCTCCCATTTCATCTTCATCTACATCCTCTTCCATTTCCATAATATTGTCCTCAAGTACATCGCCCTTGTATAGGCCCTCTATATACTCCTTCCATCTTTCTGCTTTCCCTTCTTTGCTTAGAACTGGGTTTCCATCTGAGCTCTTGATATTCATACAAGTCGTTCTCTTATCTCCAAAGGTCTCTTTAATTTTCCTGTAGGCGGTATCTATCTTACTCCTAGTGAGATAGCCCTCTACATCCTTACATTTGTCCTCTAGCCATCCCTGCTTAGCCATTTTGCACTTCCTGTCGATCTCATTTTTGAGATGTTTGTATTCCTTTTTGCCTGTTTCACTTACTGCATTTTTATATTTCCTCCTTTCATCAATTAAATTCAATATTTCTTCTGTTACCCAAGGATTTCTACTAGCCCTCGTCTTTTTACCTACTTGATCCTCTGTTGCCCTTCACTACTTCATCCTCAAAGCTACCCATTCTTCTTCTACTGTATTTATTTCCCCCATTCCTGTCAATTGCTCCCTTATGCTCTCCCTGAATCTCTGTACAACCTCTGGTTCTTTTAGTTTATCCAGGTCCCATCTCCTTAAATTCCCACCTTTTTGCAGCTTCTTCAGTTTTAATCTACAGGTCATAACCAATAGATTGTGGTCAGAGTCCACATCTGCCCCTGGAAATGTCTTACAATTTAAAACCTGGTCCTAAATCTCTGTCTTACCATTAAATAATCTATCTGATACCTTTTAGTATCTCCAGGGTTCTTCCATGTATACAACCTTCTTTCAATGATTCTTAAACCAATGTGTTAGTTAGGATTATGTTGTGCCTCTGTGCAAAATTCTACAAGGCGGCTTCCTCTTTCATTTCTGTCCACCAATCCATATTCACCTACTATGTTTCCTTCTCTCCCTTTTCCTACACTCGAATTCCAGTCACCCATGACTATTAAATTTTCGTCTCCCTTCACAATCTGAATAATTTCTTTTATCTCATCATACATTTCTTCAATTTCTTCGTCATCTGCAGAGCTAGTTGGCATATAAACTTGTACTACTGTAGTAGGTGTGGGCTTCGTATCTATCTTGGCCACAATAATGCGTTCACTATGCTGTTTGTAGTAGCTTAGCATTCCTATTTTCCTATTCATTATTAAACCTACTCCTGCATTACCCCTATTTGATTTTGTGTTTATAACCCCTGTAGTCACCTGACCAGAAGTCTTGTTCCTCCTGCCACCGAACTTCACTAATTCCCACTATATCTAACTTCAACCTATCCATTTCCCTTTTTAAATTTTCTAACCTACCTGCCCGATTAAGGGATCTGACATTCCACGCTCCAATCCGTAGAACGCCGGTTTTCTTTCTCCTGATAACGACATCCTCTTGAGTAGTCCCCCACCCGGAGATCCGAATGGGGGACTATTTTACCTCCGGAATATTTTACCCAAGAGGACGCCATCATCATGTACTCATACAGTAAAGCTGCATGCCCTCGGGAAAAATTACGGCTGTAGTTTCCCCTTGCTTTCAGCCGTTCGCAGTACCAGCACAGCAAGGCCGTTTTGGTTATTGTTACAAGGCCAGATCAGTCAATCATCCAGACTGTTGCCCTTGCAACTACTGAAAAGGCTGCTGCCCTCTTCAGGAACCACACGTTCGTCTGGCCTCTCAACAGATACCCCTCCGTTGTGGTTGCACCTACGGTACGGCTATCTGTATCGCTGAGGCACGCAAGCCTCCCCACCAACGGCAAGGTCCGTGGTTCACTATAAAAAAGTGTGTATGAAATACCATTTGAAATAGTAGCATACCAAGAAAGAATAACAAGCATGCATTATCCCAAATAAGTGCATGCACTACCACATGCTACCTAAGTTATCCTCCTCCTCCCCCCCCCCCCCCAAAAAAAAAATAAATAAATAAATAATCTGCGCAACCACCACCACGAGCAGCAGAAGCAACAGAGAGTAGAAAGTATTTGGCTTGGCAAGCATACTGATAAATTGTTTTTATATATTATCCATTAGATTTTACACACCACAGTTTCAAAATGGTTTCTTTTCCTTGTTTGAAGTCCAAGAATTCCATGTACAATAACTAACCTAAGAACTTTAATGCCATAAGTCACCAGTAAGGTATGCAAGTAGATAATCAAAACTTACTCAAAATTAATCTATATTTCTCTGTTGGTTCACAGAATGTGTGTGTGTGTGTGTGTGTGTGTGTGTGTGTGTGTGTGTGTGTGTGTGTGTGTGTTTATCATGCATATAATAATTGCATGCATGCTATCTTAGTACCAGGTGTAATAATAAAGCTAAAACACAGCAAACAAAATAATTCCAAGTCATACTTCCACTATAGTAAACAATGAAAAATTATTTTTACTTCTTCCATTAAGATTAACATTTATAAGAGCTTACTGCACCACTCTTGTTAAGGGATTAAATTAAATTATCATCTAATATAGATGTCGATACGTAACGTAACTATAGCATGCATATTATATGTATAATGCACCAAAGAAAAATAATGGTAACAGGATGGACAGCTACGAGTATTTACCTATTACAATTCTATCTTTTTTGTGTGAGGAGCAAATGAAAGCCACTACAACAGTGACCACTCTGTCATAATTTAGCCCAAAGAACAAGGGTAACAATATGGAACTGTAATGCCCAGGGCAATCAGCTCATAGAATGTTTTTTTCTTAAATTTATATCCAATTGTTATTATTAAGACTGCACTGAACCTTTGATAAGAGTGTGTGTGTGTGTGTGTGTGTGTGTGTGTGTGGGTGGGTGGGGGCGCGCGCACGTGTGCCACACACTGAATACCTTTTGCATATGTGGTGCACTATGCTCAATGACATAAAACAATAAAGAATGAAGTGTGCTGAGTCTGGGAGGCTGAAAATTCCAGTGGATTTCTACTGATGTCTGCTACAATACCATGTTCTGCAACCAAATAAATAATCTTCATTTTATGAATTGTTCCATAATGAAAATTTAAAACACACTGTGCTCAAGCTTTTATAAGGCATGTGCAGTTATCGGTACATATGAACAACCCACACCATCAAGGGAAAGTGACAAAATTGTAGCCTTAAATGCAACTGTGTGGGGCAGAAAAAGATGTACCATATGCTATTACACAATACTACTCCTTTCCTATATGTATCTTAGCTCAACTGCTACCTTCAAACTTCAAACACAATGACAGAACAGGATGGTCATTAAAGTAAAGAGTGACATTGAAAAGACCCCCCCCCCCCCCTCGGTCTCCTCCTCCTCCTCCTCCTCACCACCACCACCTCTCTGTCCTCCCCCACTTTAGTCACTATGTCAAACAGATAACAAGTTTGCAAATTGTGTTAAGACAATGGCAGACCTCAAGTTTTCCATTGTAAAATGGATCAGTTTCAGTAAAATGTACAAAATCTACAGCTTAAACATAATGCCTAGCAGCCAAAGCATAACAGTGAAATTTAAAATGTTGCTCATCATGTCATTACATTTTACTCTTTTATTTTATACTATTGTCGTAAATACAACAACTGAGTGAACAGTGAAGCACAACAAACTATGATAACGAAGATAAGTTCAAGCAATTACCATTTTATATGAATTTCTGTACAACACGAAATTACATGAAGAGAGAATGGGTGCCCAGTATTTACATTAACAAGTCTTAAGTTCTTAGAACTCCCTACAGATACCTAATTTAAAACTGTTAGGGGTGAAAGACTGGAAGGTTGGAAAGGAACGGCAATTTTCTCAAACACTAGGTTGAGAGAGACCCACCTGTTGACAGAACAAGGGGCCAGGGGAGACTGAGATGAAGGGAGAGGCACCAGAGCTGATAGGATGTCAAGGTAACTATCATGGGTTTAAATATAACTGAGTAGGGTGGGGTAGGGCATGCCTTGGTATACTAACGGTATATCTTGATATACTATTCTCTCAGATACCTCCATATTCATCACTGCCTCCTCTTGTCCTCGCAACATTTGGGTTCCTCTCAGCGTGGGGTTTAAATGACGTATCTCTCATTTCCAACTTGTCCCTCATTCCCGAGGAAGGAATTACCAGTTCCTAAACTGAAACAGTGTCGTGTTAACTGATTCTTCTATCACTTCTTGGTAGAGCAACATTAAGTATCAATGAGAAGCACAATATTGTGTGTTTTTAGGATGAATTTATTTAATTAACCATTTTCACCTGACTACAGAGTGTAAAACGCACACGATATTGTGTTTTCCACTTATAAAACAGTTTCCATATTTTTAGATGTGCCTGTGGGCAGTAACAAGAATTTTATGCCCTGAAGGTAAGTAGTGCCCATAAATTCCTTCTCTTTGTAGTGTTAACAGTTTTCCCAACTGAATCTTCCTCATGAACAATTTGAGTGTTTCAAAATTTGAAGGCACAATGAAAAATTCAGAGCCCAAAAGTGAACGACTGAGTTTTTGGGTCAAGAATACCTTATTTTCTGCAAGTAAACTGCATCCCTCATATTTTAATCTGGATGCTCAGCAGAACACTTCTCTTATCTGCCATATCCTTACCATTGGCCAATAAACACTTTCCAGCCATAAATTTCTTTAGATATGGGAACAGGTGGATATGGTGAATGATACCACAATTCATACTTCAAATCATTCAGTTTTCCCTTTGTAAAGGCACATTCTTGAGCAGACGTTTTGCCATGACATTTTCAATTTTCTAACCACGCATTTTTCATGTATTCTTACTTTATCCACAGTGATGCATTGGCACATTAGATGAAGGTTACTTTTAAAATAGTGCAAATACTGCCCAGAACTTTTGTATTTTGGCCTCTGATCAGAATTTAACAAATGTGGTACTCATCTTGTATAAGGCTTCCTTATAATTAGTTCAACAACAGTATGTATGCCAGTTTGTCAATACAAATGAAACACACACAACAATATACTGTATCACACTGACACTTGACTCTTCTTACACAACCTGTATCAACATGATAAAACCGAAATGTCATCTCATTATCCAATTCTTTTGAGACAGGGCCCTGTTGGTTTCTCTTTACTATTTCATCTCACGTTCTCTTTGAATGTAATGATATTATAGCATTTGAGGTCACAGTATCTTCTTTCAACATTCTATTTTCAGCTTCTTTGAAAGGATGGATGAAACTCTGCAGTTCAAGTGAAAACAAATCATCTAGAGAATGAAACAATGGTCAAGGCCTGGTAACCACATGTCTTGTTATGTTACACAATTGTATAATGGACAAGGTACTTTAATATAATGTATACCGTAGTCATATTAAAATACCACTTGTCAAAGTCTAAATAACCACCTTTTGCAGTACAGACTGCTGCACGACATGCAGGAAGAGATTCAATGTCGTTCTGGAATGTACTACTCTAGTGCTGTGGCCAGCTGTGCTAGGCTGAAGATGCATGGCGCAAACATCCTGCTCACAGTGGTCCCACAGAGTCTCAATTGGGTTTAAATCTGGGAAGTTTGGTGGTCAGGGGAGCACGGTAAACTCATCCTGGCACACTCTGAATCACACATGTATACTGCAAGCTGCATGACGCGTCGCATTGTCATGCTGGTAGATGCCATCATGCTGAAGAAAAACAAACTGATAGGAGTGGTGGACATGGTCCTGAAGAATAGATGACTTATATTGATCCATTGTGCCTTCCAAACATTCTCCAGACCATAATGCTCCCTCCTTTGGCCAAGACCCTTCCAACAACTGCTGCATGACATTTCCTTTCAGAATTCTTGGTGATGAAACATAAGTCATCATTTACATGTCCCCACTCTGTGGATGTCCACTTGCAGTACTGGTGTGCAAATTCCAACATTCATTGTCGATGAACAGAAGCTAGAATGGGTGCATGAACCAGGTGCGGTGCCCCATAAGTAGCAACATTCGCTAAATGGTCATTGAGGAGATACAATTGTTAGCCCCTTGGTGCATCTGGGAGGCCAGTTGCTCAACAGCTGCATGTCTGTTCACCCATACACACCCATGCAACTGACATTCACCCATCATCTATGGCCCATGGTGCACACCAGGTGCCTTGGAGCTGGTTTCTGACAGCGCCATTTTGCAATGCATAGTATATATTAACCAAGATGAGATGGGAACTGTTTAACAACTTAATTGTTTAAGAAGTGCTTGCACCCTTTACCTGAAAGCCAATAATCATGCCCTTTTTGGCATCGGATAAATCGTTCCTTTTCCTCATTATAACAATGAGTGCACTGTTTTCTGTGTCCTCTGGACACACTTCATATACCCTCCACTGCTAGTGCTCCATGTGCTGTCTTTGAGTGGTTATTGCACAACACTTCAACATAATGTCTGGTGGTGTTTAATCGCAATCCAGAAAACTTTTTGTGTCAATTAGTGACTGCTGATGAAACATCGATTTGTCATTACACATTACAGTCAAAACAATGGACAAAGGCTGGTGAAAACGCACCAAAAAAGAAAAAGACCATTTCGTCAGCTGGTAAGGTGATGGCGACTGGTTTTTTGGGATTCTCACAGAAAACCCACATAATTATTTGGAAAAGACAGAACCATAAATGGACCCTACTATGCTTAATTGTTAGATCATCTAAAAATTTTGTTGGCTCTAAAAAGACTGAAGTTGGCATGCATAAAAGTGCTTTTTACCAGGACAATGCAATAAAAATGGCAAAAGTGCATGAAACAGGGTTTAAATTGGTTCCTCATCCACCCTATTCACCAGACTTAGCCCCATGTGACTTCTTTCCATTTCTTAACTTTAAACTTTGGCTTGCTGAGAAGAAATTTTCTTCAAATGAGGAAGTGATAGTAACAGTCATCAGTCAGCAAGTATTTTGCAGAGTTTGACAGAACCTATTTTTTTGATGGACTGAGAAAGCTGGAGGATCACTGGACCAATTGTATATCCCGCAAAGCAGATAACATATTTACCCAAGTTGGCTATAAGATGACACCCTTTCTTTTTTAAGAGACTATTTGACAAAAATTTATTTTTAACACATTCTGACTAATCAAAATTATAAATTTTTTATTGACGTATAGTATCTGCCAAAAAATTAACATTACACATATTCTAAACTTATGCCATTTATTGACTGTCTACATTTTGATAATACTATGGGAAATAAACAAAAAGAAACATTCTATATAAATATTCGGACTGTTGTCTTTTCTAGCTTTTTGCTTACAAGTCCCATAGTCTGTGGTACCACTATTTTTAATTGTCATTGTCATCAACATCTTCCTAACAGTGCAGCTGTGAAATTTATCTTTTCCTTGTCACAAATATTTGGATTTTTCTTCTGTTAATGTTGCTATTTTTGCCTGCCTGCCCGCTTCTCTCTCTCTCTCTCTCTCTCTCTCTCTCTCTCTCTCTCTCTCTCTGGCTATGTAGAACCAGCTGACCACACCCCCTTCCATCCCCACCATATGCCATGGGAGCATTGACAACACTGCAGCAAGAAACACATAAGTATGTCACTGGTCCCCATATAAATTTTTATGTCTCCTGCAACAATGAATATTGCTGTTGAGTATAGTCCAATTTTAAAATCAGTTCGATTCAACTACATATGGATTCAGGCAAACTGTAGTTTAAACCTGGCAGATGTTCATAAAAAGCCAAAATATGTAGTACAGGTTCTCCTGGTTGGCAACATGACAAAATTTGTGGCTTCCTCACTGCTCTCCTCCCTGAGGTCATCATAGCTCTCAGCCAAGCTGGTGCCATTGTTACCCTTCCAACCCTTCTGTAGTGCTGGTCTTGAGCAACTGTGGAAAACAGACTGTAGTATCTTCTCATGTACAGGTCATATGTAACAACACCAACTAATACATAAAAAAAAAGATTGCAATTATGATTCAGTCCTATTTTCAAATTTTTGCTTGTCCCGCAATCTAGTGACATCTTTTTGGTACTATCTCCACAACAGGTCTTGTCGCTGTAATTTATTCTTGTGATAACAATTTCAGTCAGTTTAATATGATTTATTATCTTTATCAGACATTTCATTTTGGATTAATTTTCCTTCTTGTTTATCTGAATGTGGCCAACATGTTCTAAAGCTGATTAAAGCCAGTATCATTTTGCCCTGTATTCTAATATGTGAACAGAAACTGAATTTCTCAATTGCAACCAACTTAGCAAATAATTACAGCTTCTCATAAGCAAATAAAATATTGGTCTGGGTTCTGAATCAAATAATGTTTTTTGAAGGCCAACAATTCTGGTTTTGAATGTTACTTTTACTTAAAAAGTGACATTAATGTTTGTCCATGATATCCATACATGTATGAGAATGTTTATTGCAAACCTGTTCAAATATGACATAAGTTTGTAAGATGATAGAATTTAATGCTGCTTCCTCCTGTGTTTAGCAAAATTGTCAAATTTTAATTCTTTCAGATTTCTGGCTATAATTGTGTACATTAACTTTCACTAAGTCAAAACTGTTGTTTCCCAATGGAAACCTGAGGTACCCATTTGTGAATGTTCAATCTTTTCATCATGCAGAAGTGCTGCCAATTGTTGGGCATCAATATCAGAATACCAGCAAGTCAACGTAGCAGTGCACAGCAACTCATGACCACCAGAATACACACATGTGGTTGCTTCACTATATTCCGCTGCATACTTGAATATTGTAGTTGTTATTTTGCAATTATTGAACAACAATTTGATCATTTATTAAAATAGAGATTATTTCATAATTAGTTATTCGATTCCATAAAATGATGAGAAGTGTACAAAGTATGTTTTGAAAACGGGTATTTGTATAAATTTTGCATCTAAAATCATTAAAAAATCATCTAAGAGCATTACCAGATAAATAAAAATTTTGCTTACTCCAGAAAAAATTAAGGTCCTGAAAGGATTAAACACAGCAATAGACTGTTGTAGTGGCTAGTTCATACTTTCTCACATATCTCTTGCACTAGCACCACGCGAGTCAGTGTCGCATTATTGTTCAAGCAGTGCCAATACTTAATCACGCTCTTCACCGTATCAGGAAATCTCGAGCCTGTTGGAATGCGAATACTGTTTGCAGAGCACTGGCCTTCTCATTTCTTCAAAATAAATCTGCATGTGACCTCAATAGCCAAAGCTTCATCTCTAAATAGCTTCATCTCTAAATACAAGGTGACCCCTGAAAATATAAGTCAGCCCATGTAAATACAAGACAACCCCTATAATACGAGACAACCCCTATAATACGAGACAACCCCTATAATACGAGACAACCCCTATAATACGAGACAACCCCTATAATACGAGACAACCCCTATAATACGAGACAACCCCTATAATACAAGACAACCCCTATAATACAAGACAACCCCTATAATACAAGACAACGCCTATAATACAAGACAACCCCTATAATACAAGACAACCCCTATAATACAAGACAACCCCTATAATACAAGACAACCCCTATAATACAAGACAACCCTGTATTTTTTGTACAACAAATTTGGGAAAAAACTTCATCTTATAATCAGGTAAATATGGTATATGTCAAGAAGCTGAGAGAACTGTAACTGCAAGATTAGAAACAGAGTGAGGCAATTTGACAAAGTCCGATTTTATGCATTAGAAGATGGGAGAATGTAAGAAACAGAATTTCCCAATCATCAGAAAGTATTAAATAAACACGCACTTCTGCCAATGTTAGGAAGAAGGTTTTTAACACAAGAGGACAGTTCACATAATGGGAATGTGTGCACCTTTGGTGAAATGGTTTTAATATGGAAATGGTCAAAAAGTTTGGACAGAGATGTAGAAATATGGTAGGTCGCATCACACTTTTATTTGGCAGCACCAGCAGAAGTTAAACAACAAAGACAACGAAAGACACACGAATAAAGTTTTATAAGATAATGGCCATACCTATTCTGACACATGGGAGAGAAATGTAGATCTCAGGACAGACACTCTTTATCATATCCACATAGAGTAAACAACATTTATAACAAAACTCTAAGGACGGTCTAGGTTGTAGACAATATGATCATGAGATAAGAACAGAAGTAAATTATGTTACAATTACAACAAAATTGAAGAAATTGAAAAGGAATTTAAAGATCATCCCAGAAGTATTGGACAGAGAAAACTTCTTAATTTAACACGTATATACAGACCTAAGGGATCATGAGAGACTGGAAAACCTCATAAAAGATGGGAGCAAAACTTCGGATGAAGCCAGAATTGGCATTATGCCTATGTGGTGAGGAGCAGGAGGAGGAAAATACTATCTCAGTGCTCGCATGGGAACTTCTCACCTTACCTCTTATTTTAGTAGAACAACAGTCACATACTGAGAAAACAAAAACTTAGCTACTGAACTAATTTTTGCCTTTGTTCTTATCAAGCTGATCCCTTGCATAACGTGCACATCACTGAAAAAAAAATTCTACCATTGCCATACATTTGGACCACAATATTGACCACCATGTGTTCTATCCAGTTCTTCATGTTTGAGAAGTTGGGTAAATATAATGGCACTCAAAAAACTCTGCTGACTCCCCTAAAGCTATCTCTAACTATTTGTATAAAAAAGACTGTCTACCATTGCTGCATGTTGTACAAGCAACAAATGTTAGTGCTCTTTTTTTATCTGCATCCACCACCAGATGATCTTCCTTGCATGCAGAGAACTTCCTATAAAAAAAAGGATGAACTCTCATTGCCCATACCACAGAACCACACATTATCTTTGTCAAACAAATCAGAACATGCAAAGAATACTTATGGTAAATACATATGCTCAGCATGGTTGAGTCCTGAATACCGACATTACACAGATATTATATCCTAATAAAATCAAAATGCCCATAATTCAGTTCTTGAACATACTGGTGGTTATTTAAATATTTTACTTAATTTAACTGGTGTCTCTAGCTGTCATATTGACTATCATTCACTGTTTCATGTTAAATATCTATCCCAAAGTTCTTTTGTACACTGCAGTCAACCACTGTGCTGTAACACATGACTAAATGTTTCTTGAAATTATACGCTAAGGCAGAACAGACACCTAAAGCTCCTTCAACAGAATAATATTTCACACAGTTACAGTTTTAAATTATTTATTTTCTGATGAGGAAGTACTCTATGAATGACCCTAGTTGACTGCATAGACTTCTGACTAGCTCACAGTCAATTATCTGAAAATACAACATACACTGCATTGGTTTCTGTGTATTTTTGTCCCCCCCCCCCCCCCCCCTCTCTCTCTCTCTCTCTCTCTCTCTCTCTGCATCCACTTTGCCAACTGTGTACATGCTCGCTCTTTGCAGTGAACTACACGCAAACCAAAGAATGGTACCACAAATAACAAATTCTACAAAGAAATTGCACCATTCTGTTGTTTCACCAATGTTACAGCAGTGAGTCTCTGTAGAGAATATGTAAGGACTGTAACATAAGACAAGTTGGATGCGACCAAGTACGTTCAGAGTGAGTTTTTCTGATTTAGAACATATTTGAGGTTATATACAAAATATTATTGGAAGGGCACTATAGTGTTATTTGGCAGCAATCAGAGTTAGTGGCTTGAAAGAGATACTGGGCAGTTGCAGTTGATGACCCTTATATTTGTTCAAGAATGCGACAGGGAAAGTCAAATTAGATTATATGTATTTTGCACTCAAACAGTTCCATGTTTGACCAGAGTAATTAGTGGAGACCAAACAGAAATACATGATTCTTTAATTTCTCATAGTGTAATTCACAATGAAACTGATCATGAGTGAACAGGGGAAATTATTTTGGCAAACGACCATGTTGCCATCATCAGGTACACTGCCTACAAGCTGGTATGGACCTTTTTTCTGCTCCCTCCATTCCTCCAATCTGCCACTCCATGTGGGATCCTCCCCCAGGGCCAGGTGTGTAGCTAGCATTTCCTGGCTGACTGCTTGCCCGACCCTGGACAAGGGGCATGCACTGAACTCTAGATCAGGGGGTGAAGGGGAGGGGGGGGGGGGGGGCGCAAGCAGAGATGGAAGTCCTGCTATGCACCTGCTAGGCAGTCAGATCATCAGCACATATCTGATGATGGCAACGTGCTCATCTGTCACAATTATTTTGCGTCACTGGATACTGACATCTGACAATTCATACGTGAACTATCTCGAAATCTGTTTTCAATTCTGAAGCAACAGAGAAACTGAAGATATCTACTACAAATTATCCTTTCCATTTATAAAACAGAAAGACACTGATTATGTGGTTCTGCATATAAGAAATATGCATTACTAAACCATTAGCAATTTATGCACAATGAAGACACCACAGAGGAAACTTCCAAATTTGTACTTAAATGCCGTTTTGAAGTATAGGACACTAATCTTGGTACAGCTTGCCGAGACTGCAGCTAAACCTGAATTGAATATTTGTCACTTGTGTGTGTGTGAACAATTAAATACATTCTTCAAAGTAGCATTATTCAAAATTCAACGAACATTTTAATTACAATACCACAAACAGCAAAAAAGCAATGCTCTCTCAGAACTTAGGTTGCATACAGTGGTACAAATGTAATTTTAATGATGACTTTACTGCCCAACTGTGAACTGTTACGTCACAATAACCAGAGATTCTACATTTATAACAAACGTCAATACGTTCCCTGCAATTTCATTTCAAAAAACAAATGATGAGAAAGATTTTGTTACGGCAGAAAAACGCAAAGTCATGTACTGAGGAAGGAGTTACCTATTGGTGGAGAAACTCCAAAGAATATGCTGAATATTGTTGAATAATTATGTAGCTGCAGGGAGAATAGTACATAAAATAATTACAACTGCGATGTGTACCCTACAAGATGGGACAAAAAGCCTAACATTTACATGAGAAACACTTCTGTGTTGTTTTATTATATTATTGGAGGAGAGTTTTTAGATTACATTCAATGGATCTTGAATATTTTATATACAAGCAGTCACTGTAAAAACGCAGACATTGTGCAAATATGAAGCTATTTTCACAAGTTACAAAGAATTAGCAACACTAATTACAAGTATGGCATCAAGCACATAGACAGAACATGGAACATTTAATAAATGGGCAGACTTTTTAGTATAGTGAAAAAGATTTCTCATTTAGGTCATTTTTGAGAACAAGAAAATGGAGCAAGGCATACTGCAGGGGTAAAACATGTTATGTCACTTGCCTGTGGTTTCAAAATATGAAAAATTCAGCTCAATGCAATTTCTAACAACAACATTGGGTAAGACAAGAAACTGTACATAACATGGCAAACACCACTCAACATCAGTATTGTAATATTGTTCACAATATAGTTGCTGATGGAACAATTTTACTACCACACTTGTGAATATTTAGACTCGAACATAAAAAAGGAGAAACAAAAGATAAAAAAAATAATAACAATAAATATCATCCCTACACAGTGAATTATTTTACTTTCGATAAATGTATGTGGGTTTCCCACTCCGAACTATTAGGGGAGACCAGGGCAAAAGTTACATGTGAATTTTGAATTAACCACTGGTAACACTGTACTTTCCTTCCAATAGATGTGATAAATGTAGGGTGAGCTGTTAGTAGTAGACGGACTGCGAGAGGAAACTTCTCCATCTGTTAATAATTTTTCTTCTTTTCTTCTCAATTTTTTATTATTATTATTATTATTATTATTATTATTATTATTATTATTATTAGTATTATTATTGTTATTATTTTAACCAATGTAGCCCTTCTGTATATCAGCCCAAGTGCTGTATCATGTAAAAGTCTTAACTTCAGGTGAAAGATAAAACATTTAAAATTTCTCTACAATTGAAAATTGATGCTTATCTGTAACCAAATGTGAAATGGTGACATATGGGGCAATTTATTACAATTTCATTGGGACTAGTTGTTACACCGTGCAGTTTCTAAGTACTCATTTTTCTTCTGAAGACAGATGAGAAACTACAAAATCAAGACAAATAGGGACACAATGTCAAAGAAACAGGTAGCAAAACTGGCAAAAGATTTAATAGCTGGTTCCTCACTGAGCAAGGCTACTAATAAATATGGAATAAATTTCATTATATGACAATATACAATGAAAAGACTTATCTCTCAGTTCAAGAGAGAAAATAAGCACAAAAAAAAATCAGCATATGAAAAATATATGACAAGAGAGGTCATCTAACGAAGGAGACGACTGGTTCTGCATTGGGTGTGTTGAGTCCTATCAGTACAACCAGCAAATCGATTTTGGTGAACTTTGTGTGGAGAATAGGCTAATGACTATCGTGCAAATTTTTATAAATATTACATCTGCAAGAATTGCAGTTCTGAAACTGGAACTGAAGTTACTTGATCAGAATAGGGGCACTTGGAAACCTCAGATTTCCAGCAATTTATGAAGAAAAAAACCAGACCTTTCTATAACACCAATAATAAATTGTGTGTGGGAGAAACAAACAATAATAAATAATACCAAACCATAACATTCTGATCAATCCTTAATGGGCTATACTACTGTAACAACTTATCCCAACCTCCATACCAACATGCTCCCTTGTGGGATACAGAGTCACAGTATGAATGACTGGAAATAACTGCAAGTCATTGATACTCCTGATAGCTGAGCATAAGGGAAAAGAATATGCAGTGAATATAGAATAATAGTGCTACATTATTATGATTTTTGCATTAAAATAACTCTAAAACCTTCTTGTACAAAAATTATTGAAAAAAATTGTAACAACTAGTCCCAATCTCTTGAACCACTCCATATTTAAACTTCAATATTCCATTAAACAAAATTTTGAAGTATAGTGTGTACGAATTTCACTGTCTGACATTCTCTTTGCAGATGTTTAACACTACTCCCCTTGCTTTGACTCCTGTAGATTTATGATGGGTGTTTGGTGAGCAAGTATTCACAATGTACCAAGTAGACGTAAGTAAGGTGATGACAGCCATCATTCTATTCTTACTATAATCGATAAATAAGAAAACTGACATAAAACACAAATGTACTTTTTCCTTGCAAAACAAGTCACTGCTATTCTCATGCAGTTATTTAGTAGAGAAATTTTTGTTTCTATTTAAATGTTTCAACATTGTAAGTCCTATGCTACAATTGGCTTCCATTTATTACTGCAATCATTGCTCCACTTGCTCACAGTACCTGAAAGTACATAATTTTGGCACTGCTTTTGTAGAAAGCTTGTTTAAAAAACCATTTTTGGTACTGTACATTGTACAGTAGAATGACAGGCACTGTTGCAGATCCAAAATCATAAATCAGTAGATATGCCTATCAGCAGTTTACAAATCACTATGCAGTGTGTGGCATAAACTAAACAGTGCACTAGTAACAATATTATGAAAAGAAAAGTTGCTACTCACCATGTAGCGGAGATGCACAACAAAAAGACTGCCACAAATAAACATTTCGGCCAGTAGAGACTGTGTCAAAAATAGACGACACACACACACACACACACACACACACACACACACACACACACACAGAGAGAGAGAGAGAGAGAGAGAGAGGTGCACGCAAATGCATCTCACCCACACATGACTGCAGTCTCAGGCAACTGAGGCCACACTGCAAGCAGCAGCACCAGTGCATGATGTGAGTGGTGACTGGGTGGGGGTAAGGAGGAGGCTGTGTTGAGAAGGGGGAGGGATAGTTGGGAAGGCATGGTGGACAGTGAAATGCTGCAGTTTAGATGGAGGGTAAGCCTCAGGTGGGAAGTTGGAGGGGTCGTGGGGATAGCAGAATAGGAGTGAAGGCTGGGTGTGATCGTGAAATGAGGGCTGTATAGTGCTGGAATGGGAACAGCAAAGGGGCCGGATAGGTGTGGACAATGACTAATGAAGGTTGAGGCCAGGAGGATTACAGAAACTTAGGATATATTCCAGGGAAAGTTTCCATCTGTGCAATTCAGAAAAGCTGGTGTCGGTGGGAAGGATCCATATGGCACAGGCTGTGAAGCAGTCATTGAAATTAAGGATATCATGTTTGGCAGCATGTTCAGCAACAGGGTGGTCCACTTGTTTCTTGGGCACAGTGTGTCAGTGGCCATTCATGCGAACAGACAGCTTGTTGGTTGTCATGCTCACATAGAATGCAGCACAGTCATTGCAGCTTAGCTTGTAAATCACATGACTGGTTTCACAGGTAGCCCTGCCTCTGATGTGAGGATGTATGGGACAGGTCTTGCATGTAGGTCTATTAAAGGGGTATGACCATGAGGTAAGGTGTATATTGTGTAGGTTCGGTGAATGACAGAACATCACTGTGGGAGGAGTGGGAAGGATAGTGGGTATGACATTTCTAATTTCAAGGCACGATGAGAGGTAGTCAAAACCCTGATGGAGACTGCAATTCAGTTGCTCCAGTCTTGGGTGGTACTGAGTTACAACGGGAATGCTCCTTTGTGGCTGGACAGTGCCTTATCTTCCCAGTCTCCCACCACCTCCCAAAGTCCTACCATCTGGTCACAAAGGAGCATTCCCCTCATAATTCAGTACCACCCAGGACTGGAGCAACTGAATTACGTTCTCCGCCAGCATTTTGACTCCTCCTCATTGTGCCCCAAAATGAAAAAATGTCCTGCCCACTATTCTTCCCAGTCCTCCCACAGTGGTATTCTGTTGTCCACCGAACCTACAAAATACACTCATCCATCCCTAAAAAAATCCTGCTCCCAACCCCTTACCTCATGGCTCATACCCCTTAACAGACCTAGGCGCAATACCTGTCCCATGCATCCTCCCGCCATCACCTACTCCAGTCGAGTCACAAATGTCACCTATCCCATCAAAGGTAGGGCTACCTGTGAAACCAGTCATGTGATCTACAAGCTAAGCTGCAACCACTGTGCTGCATTCTATATAGGCATGACAACCACATGAATGGCCACCGAAGAAGTGTGACCAAGAAACAACACTGTTGCTGAGCACACTGCCCAGCACAACATTCTTCGTTTCACTGACTGCTTCACAGCCTATGCCATATGGATCCTTCACACAATCACCAGCTTTTCTGGATTGTGCAGGTGGAAAACTTTCCCTGCAATATATCTTACATTCCTGTAACCATCCTGGCCTCCACTTTAGTCAGTCACTGTCCTCCCCATCCAGCCCCTTCTCTGTTCCCACTCCAGCACTATCCAGTCCTCATTACACCAGTGTTTTTGCTTCTCTCCTTTTCCGCCATCCCCTCACCACCTCTCACTCGCCCTCCGTCTAACCTCCAGCACTTCACTGTCTGCCACCCCTATCCTACTATCCCTCCCCCTCCCCGCCCGAGCCTCCACCTTACCCCCACCTAGTCACTGCTCCCAGTATGCACTGGTGCTGCTGCTCTCAGTGTGGCCTCAGTTGCCTGAGACTACAGTCATGTGTAGGCGAGTTACGTGTGTGTGTGTGTGTGTGTGTGTGTGTGTGTGTGTGTGTGTGTGTGTGTGTGTGTGTATATATTTTTTATGAAGACCTTACTGGGCAAAAGGCTGTGACAGACTATTTGGTTGTAAAAGTTACATCTTTCTTTCAGTTTCTAAAATCACAAACCCACAACTAAACACAGTACTCCAAATTTCAAATTTGATGCAGAATGATATATGTGGTCACTATAGTAGTTAAATGCATAAAGTTTAAAAAAAAAAAGGAGAGAGAGAGAGAGAGAGAGAGAGAGAGAAGTTGCATTACAAATTTTTTGTTTATTAGCAGGTACAAGTCTGTAGACACACTAAATCCAAAGCTACTTTGGTATAGTTTTGGTATAGTATCTCTGCAAAGAAACAAAATAGTTAGTCCTGCTACTTTGTTTTGAGGTGATAATCAAAAACTTTATGACTACTCCTCATAAATGTCCTACTGGAGAAAAATTCAATAAACGTTTCAGTTAACAGAAACTCCAACACAGCCCGGTTTCATAGATGCGTAGGATGTATTTAAATGGAGGAAATCTGAATTAAATGGCAAGCCAAACTGTGAACATAATAAACAGAAGAGCTAATCAGGACTCAATTTATGATGAGGATTGGAAATTAAATTTCACAACATGCACATTGTAAGAATGAATCCTCAAGAAAGAACTTTCCCAATTTATAGATTTAAGAAGTTCTCAGATCAATAACTAAACAAACAGCAACATTTCTTACACAGTAATTGCCCGCTGTAAGAAAAAAAAAATCATTTCACAGTACAAATTTCGTCAGAATTCTGATGAAGACATCAACAGAGAAATAACTGTATGTGTGTTTAAATTATTCAAATGGCCGATGTATCACGCTGCGAGAGCACTACACACTTCATATGGCAAGCATTTGTGAAAAAAGGTTGTGATCGTCTATGACTGGCTGCAGAACAATACTAATTACAGCAATGAATGTAAATTACAGTAACAGTCTAAAACGTGTGCATAACCATTAGTGATCAATAGTGTCTACTTTACAGTGCACTTAAAATGTATTAACATTATTAGAGCACAGGAAAATCGGTCAGATGCAAATATGATCCTTCAATTACTAATATATCTAGTGACGTCTAACAGGAATACTGCAATCCACTAAGAGTTTTCAGCCTCCCACACAGTTCAGCACTGCACTAACCTCAGTAACAATAGGCCGGATCTCCTTGTTGTCCGTAACTCTGGTCACAACCGTCTCCGTGAAGGTGCTCTTAGTGATGGTCTCTGTCACTTTACCCAGAGTGGTTGGGGCAGGGGGAAACTTGATGTCACCCAATGGTGTCTCTGGTCGTTTTATTGTCACAACGACAGTAGGGCCAGCAATATCTGGACCTGGTGGCTTTGGAGGAGGTTGAAGGAAGTGGGCAGGAATCATAGCCTGGAAATCCTCACTGGTTAAAGGTTTGGGTAGTACCTGTACAGGGGGCGGCTCCGACGATGTGCTGCCAGCCACAGACGGCTGGTTCAGGCGCCGTGGAGCTGGTCGAGGAGGTTCTGTAGGTATTGATGGAGGCACGTGGTTTGGCAGCACTTCTGTACCACTTTCTGCAGGTGATGATGCACTTGCTATCTTCATTTCCTTTCTCACCACATCCGATGTAGGTGGTGAAGGATCGTTCCTCAGTCCTGGCAATTTACCATAGTTAGGTGCAGTGTTGGATACTGGCTGCTCCACAGCAGCCCTGCGATATCCCACATAACCAGGTCTGTTTGCCATGTAACTGTTTGCACTGTATAGTCCTGTATACGGTTTTGGCACTCCAAACACACGTGGGGATTTCTCGGAGCCTGGGCTTGGGGAGGGTGAGGGGCTGCTGCCCAAGGGAACCAACACCTCTCGTTCCACCACCAGACGCACAAACCGCTCAAGACCAGTCAACATGGACACTGCTTGGTCATGCCGAGCTCCTTCCATGTCCACACCGTTTATCTGTGGGCAGACACACTAGACTGAGTCCTCTCACCAGCATGCTATTATGACAACCAGTCAGTCTTCAGGCATACCAGTATTTCCTACAGAGATTCCTCAAATGATAAGCAAAAGATGTTCTGTTGTTTTTTATCAGCCACTAATTTATAATTATGTTCATTGACTTGGAATAAAGTTATGCATCTACAAAGCATGAAGTTTAGAACATGTATCTACAAATGGAGAGTTCTTTTCTTTTCTTTTGCTTCAATTTTATACACTATACTGGAAGACAGAGAGAGGTAAGAACTATTCCACTGAAGAAAAAACTAAATCATTCACACTCACACAAGCATACAGCAGCAGAGATTAAAATGATAGCAACCCAAAGCATTTCTGACAGAGGCATGGACTAACAAAAATAAGTTCACTTCTCTGTGTAAAATACATCCTGCACAGAATGACACAGACAAAGCAAAAAAAAATAAAATAAATAAAAAGGTCCTAATAAGCTGCACACACAACATGTTTCAAAGACATGGAAAAGTAACAGGTTCTTTTCATTTTTCCCCACATTAACAATAAATGATTTGTATTACTGCTAAATTTCTGAATTCCTCTTGTATTATCCTGACCATGAGATTAAAAATTATAAACACAACCCACTTCATCACAAACTATGATACGTCTTCATTCATAATTTATAAAAACTGTGTCTCATTACAATCATTAATTTTATTCAACACCCATAACCAATCAGAGTACTTACTGACATTACTCTGTCACCAACCATAAGTTTTCCATCTCTCTCGGCTGCACCGCCTTCCGTTATACGGGAGATATAAATTGCCTGTAAAAATAACAACGTACTTAACAAAATTTGTGCACCTCATTCAAAGTTATGATTATAACCACAGAATCTGCTCGCCCACTAGCTTTGTGTGTGCTTCACAGTATTCTGAAGCAAATGCCAGTAAAAACTGGAGTATGTCAGGAATAAATTAATTAAAATGCTGTGCATGAAACTAACACATAATGACGCATTGGATGTTCAGGAACTATAGACGCAACAAAGTCATGATTGATTCAACTTCTAACTTGAGAATATAAAGGCTTTTCCTGTTAAAGTAAACGCAGACAAGAAATCAATACCAATGGCAGAGGGTTAATACATTTACTGTTTCAATCATTATCAAATTTGTTTAAATCATTCTAAAACAGAACAACTGGATGTGTAACAATAGAACACAATTTAAACACAATTTACTTCGTTACCATTCCTGAGCTATTCATAAATTTGACAAATGAATTTAAAAAGCTGCTTCACTATCCTGCTTATGGTAGCCTTCTGTCTAATGTCAATCATTCCACATTATATATGATCACTTTTTTTTACTATTCCATTAACGAAAAGCTCTTCAGAATTTCTGTAACAATCTTTAAATAAAACATTAACAGTGTCACTCTTGAAATGACTGAACTTTTAGTGTGTACACTAAAACATTATGACCACCTGCTTAATAGCTTGAATGTTTGTCTTTGGAATGTAATATGCCATTCTTTCTGTCTATTTGGGATCCAACGGTTGGTAGGTTTGTGGAGGTATGTGGCATTAGATATGTATGCACAGATCATGTAATTCGTGTAAATAATGGGCTGCTGATTTGTGTATGCGGTCACTGCACCCCATAGTGACCAGGACAGGTTCCATAGGATTTACAACAACTGAATTCAGTCACTGAGACATCACCGTTAGTTCACTATAATGCCCCCCAAACCACTGCAGCACAATTCTGGCTCCAAGACATAGACAATTACACTGCTGAGAGCTGACATCGTTATTAGGGAAGACATCAAGCATGAAGGGATGCAGGTGATTCGCAGCTATCAGCGTGTCTTCAATTAATACCACAGCTCCCATTTGAGTGCAGAAGAATGTCTCCCACAGCATAATACTGATTCCACCAGCCTGCATCTGTGGCATGCTGCACATTTCGAGCCACTATTCATCTAAGTGAAAGTGTTTGTGTAGATGACCAGCAACTTAGCGTAGCAAATATATGATTCATGCGAGGAGCCGACACGTTTCCTTTGATCGATGGTCGAATCACGATGGTCCTATGCCCATGCAATCACAACGGATGATGTTGGGTGAAAATGTGAATACATAGGGAGGGTCTGCTGCGGAGCTCCATGTTCAATGATGTATGATGAACAGTGTGCTCCGAAACACTTGTGCGTGCACTGGCATTGTGCTCTTTCAGCAGAGATGCCACTTATCACCACCTACCGTACCTGGCAGAGCAGACAAGCCTCCAAAGCCCTTCATTGTGTGAAGAGTAGTGGATGTCCACAATCATTTACCGCCTAGTGGTACTGTCATTGTTCTCTTACCTCTCCCCAGAGATGCTCAGCACAATAGCGCGTGAACATTTGACAAGCTTCACCATTTCAAGATACTCATTCACAGGTTCTGCATAATGATAATCTGCCCTTTGTCAAAGTTGCTTATCTCAATGGATCTCCCTGTTTGCTGCCCATATATGCGTGTCTACTCCACTTACATACTTTTGTTTTCGCGTCACATAGCTGCAACACCACCACGTGGCATCCAACATTGTGGTGTGATGTGGTCATAATGTTTTGGCTTTTGGGTTTATGTTTCCACAATAAATGATAGCCTGCCACCAATCTTCTCTTGTATTTACGTTTATGAGCGGGTGTGTAGCATGTCTTCAAACATATCCATTTAACAAATATTGTTTGTTCTAATTATGAAGAATCATAAGCTTTGTCTCATGCAAAGCACGGTATCAGGACACAGAACTATCTAGTTTATTTGAAGTACAACAACTTCAGAGGAATATAAGCACTACAGCAATAAACAATTTAAGGAAATGCTGAGAACTATTTATTCAAAATTTCTTCAAAAATGGTGTATTTTGCTTATGAGGTAGCTTTCAAAGTAACAACATTTCATCTGTTGGCAACTTTTAAGCAGTGATGTTATCAGCCACGCTAATTAGGAGCGACTCACTAAAATGCTGTAACATTGATCTGTGGATAATTTTTAGCAGTCACCTTGAATTTCAAATTGATGTCATTTGTCTAAATCATCTGTGTAATGTATCACAATGAAAACAAAATCAATTTGTTGCTTACTTAAAATAAACACTTCGTAAGAGATGAATACAAGTAGTCAGGTGTGACTACAGTGTAAAGATGGCAATGGAATCAAACTGATGAAACATATTTTCAGGAAACTGGTGTTTAACTCTTTCCATTCCAAGGGTGAGTGGCTCTCAACATTGTGAATTTTGTTTTCCATACCAATGTTAAGCCTCAACTGATACATTTTCTTGTAGCTCCAGATGATCCATTCATGAATCTGACTGTATGAGGCATCAATACTGTGTAGTATTGCCATCTAGGGAAGCCTGTTTTAACTCTCTGTTGAAGTGTAGCAGTTGTGTTGAGAGAAAAGTTGTAATTTTTAGGTTCTAGTTAGTAGGCAAAAAGTTCTTCATGCACAGTCCTTTCCGACTAAAAGACTGTAGAGCTAAGTGAAAACGAGTGCGACAATAATTTTGATGATGAAAGTGAATTTATAACTCAAGTGAAATGACATTGAACAGTCCACCCTGAAGAGTTTCAAATAATTAACAATACAAAATGTTGTATTGTGATGCTTATGCAAATACATTTGAATGAAAGCGCACTGTTTGTTTTCATGTATACACTAATTGTTGGTAAGTGGCCTCATTGATTCCACAAAGAGACTTGTGCAAATCCCTGTAGCATGCTCACTGCCCAGGTGGCGGCAATTTAAGTAAGAATGTATGGAGATTCACTCTGTCTGCTTTACGGAATGCAAAGTGCTGATGTTACAACATTTCTCTCCCTCTTATTACTGATGATTTCACACTCACATCCACATACACGCATGCACCTCAGGAATTAGTATTAAGTTGTATTGCCATTACTTACATCTGAACTATCCTTGTAAGGTGGTGAACCTTTACCACCTGCTATGCTAAAGCCCAGCCCATTTTGGTCCCTAATCAGTGTGGTATACACTGTTTGCTTGCGAACTTCAGCATTCTTGACAGGCTGTATTGGTTCAGGAATTTTCTTAGCTGTATATGCCTGAAAAAACAGAAACAGAAAATCCAGTACCTCAATTTACTCACAAATACTAAACACTTCAACAAACACGAAATTCTGAAAATCAAGAATTGCTTGTAGGCAAATACTGATGGTTACTGAGCAAATAATGGGAAATTTTAATTTCTTGTCAAGTGCTGCAGATTATAATTTGCTAACAATTTTCTTAACATGAAAGTCTTTTACATCTTAAATTAAAATCTTAAAAATTTACACAGACAATATAAACTACTTCCTGGGGGTATGGTAATAAGGAGCAGTCAAATGGAAAGAGACAAAGGGAAGGAAAGTAAGTAAATAGTACATTATTTCAAAAGTAGTCCCCATAGCTGTTAATACATTACCCCACTGTGAGATAAGAGAATCATCTTTGGCACCATTGCTGTGACTTTTCCTATGGACACTTGGTCAGTTTTCTTTGCACTCCGTAATAGTTGGAATTACACTCACTGTGTGTGAAAGTAAATGTTTTTAGTTTAAGGCTGTAAATACTTTTTATTAATGGATTAGGAAACAAGAAATTTTCTAGCCCAATGAATATATTCAATGGAATGAAGTACATGAATAATGGGATTGTCAACATAAAAGTCGTCAAATCCAACAACTAAAGTCAACATAATCAGCCATTTTACATCTGTTACTGGATAAAGCATTCCTCATGACTTTTCCATATATTATGGTCATTAGCGATAGGTATCTATGTTCCTCCTACACATTTCCCAGCATCATCTACCTATCTTCTATTAGATCATCATTTTGGTCTTTGGCCTCTTGCAGTAGGCCTTCTTCATATAACACACTGTAAATATAAAAATTAAAAGTGCTGATTTAAATAGCAGAGTCAGAAAACATTAAAAAGACCCATCCGGCTGACGATGATGACATTTTGGACAGCTGTGCTGAACCCTATCGCAAAATTGCTACTCATGGCTGAGCAGCCATGGGTTAAAGAGAATGAATGAGGGCACGCATGAGATGAATGACATCAATGTAAGCCAACAGGAAGCGATTTATATGTCGTATGCTAAGATCTCAACATTCATTTTTAAAATGTACATAGAAATGGATAAAAAACAGGAATTTCAATACCTTATGGATATATTCCTTTTGCTGACTGCCCTAAGTAAACAGCACTTTTAGTTCTTATCGCTGTAGTGTATTATCTGAGGATGGCCTATTATTAGAGGCTGAGACTGGTCATATTTTTTAATAAATGACTATTCTATCATGGCTGCTTTTTATTAATTTTTGTTGTAACAACTGCCACTCCCAACTCATATTCATGGCATATTCTCCCCTATTTCATGATAATACAAAATGAACTGCCTCATCGATCCTATCTGACGCAGATGAAACACCAGAAGAGGGCGCACAAGATAGCGTACGCAGTCTCTTCAGATGTATTCATGTCCAATGTCATCATTTCTCCCCCCCCCCCCCCCCCCCGCCCCCTTTTTTATCTGCCATTATCTTGAATAGTATCTGTTATTTCAAAAGATACTACTCCTTGGTCACTTATTAATATGATTCATTTCTGTGGGAGATTATAGGAGTTATTTTAGAAAATTATACATTGTATCAACTTCAGTTTCACAGCTAGAGGTCTAAATTAGTCATTTGCATGTAAATAATCTGTTGTATTTAATTCCACAATAGTGTAACTGAACGACAGTTCTGTGGCATAAAATGTTCCAGAGCGGAAGTTCAGTAGAAGCTCTACATATACCTTCCAATAAAACGAGATACTCTGTACCATTTCTATTGAAACATGATATTCCTCTGGTATGCCACATTCTTCATGTCTTGAATGGGTTTCACATCTGACATTACTTTTCAATTGATATTATTTTCATGATCTGCGGGTCATAGGGGAAGTTGAGGGAGCAGGCATTGAATAAGTGTGACTTTCAATGATAACAGGTAAATGATTGAGGTAAAAACATCCAATAATTCCGTACCTGGGATACAAGATGTATGCCATGTGGAAGTTGAACAGGTCACCAGTTGCTAAGAGGAGCCATCACTGCTAGGTTAATGGTGAACTTAACTCCAGTGAACAGAACAGGATAGCAAGAAATGGTAATGGTGTAGGAGCAGCAGTTGAAAATGGAAAGGGAGCCAAGTTTGAAACACACACACTGCCCACAACCTCCGGAGCCACATGTGATGTCCTTCTCACATTCGCTATTGGTTGCTGTAGGCAACACTGGTAAAGTGTCATTAGTTGGCAGTTTTAAATCGGTATGAACTCTTCTGCAATGTCAGCCAGCCCCAGTGCCAAGTCAAGGAATGGTCCCACAAATGTATGCTAACTTCGAGCATGAGGCAGGGTAAATTTCATAATCCAAAACTCACTAAAATGCTCCTGGACTCCTCCAAACATGACGCCACCTACACAATGGTCATAATCTTTGTTCTGAATTTATCTTTTGAACAACTAATTAATGGAGTAATACTACCACCACACTTTCCTCATTACTACTACAGATGTAAAAATTTCCAACATGTGACAATAGTACTGGTAACGTAACAATCATGTATTTTGTAAAGAATACCGACCAAAAACTAATGTAAAGAAAATCTTACTTTAGCTCTGATCTCTTGCTCAGGATCATGGCTTGTTGCTGTGTCGTAGCTGGACACATGAGATGCTGCACTTGGCGCTCTGCTTGCACTCGCACTAGACGACACGGACCCTGGTCCCAAAGGCTGTCTTGCTATCGGTGTTGGTGTCGCAACAGGTGTCTGTGTTGGACTTGGTGTAGCTGTGATGGTTTCAGGTAACTGTAACAGAAATTAGTGAGACATACTATTAAAAATTAAGTGATGGTTGACTCATGAAAAATACATATAAAATGCTACGCCAGCCTACAGCACAACAGAGCGTAACTGTCCAGTACAAGCGACCATGGGCAGTAATAATTAACACGAGAGTTTCAGTATCAAAAATAAAGATTTTATAAGCCAATTATTAGCATCTATTAGCATCCCACAAAAATCTTTTAACTCTTTATATTCGGTATTTCTAGATTAAAGACTAAATACACCCTTAAAACGTTCTCTTAACTGTTATGTTGTATAGAAACACAGGGAAGGGAAGCTAAGACATACAACAGGAGATACGTAGATAGATAGATAGATAGATAGATAGAGAGAGAGAGAGAGAGATTATAAACTGCTTTTGTATGTTACTCTAAGTTCTAATCTGCATTAAAGACACCAAGCTAATGAGATTCTAATCAATGACAAAGCAGTTGCTATAAAAGTTGTAGGAAACTGCACTCCTCCATTTCGGTGATTGGTCTCCTTTAATCCTGAAGAATGCAGTTGCTTTATTTAGATATCAATTTCATGCATAAAATTTGCATATTAAACACCAGAATTTCACATCTAAAATTAAAGTCCTCCACGTTGCACACACTTTATTCTGGTACATGTATTTATAACTAAGTTTAGAGCCTTGCACTGTGAAGTATTATTTACTCTATATATAACAATAAATAGGGAGTTTATTAAACATTTGTTTCAAATTTTCTTATCAACTTCCTATGAATTATGTAGTGGTTCATTCAGTTACCAAGCAGCAATGGCTCACATGATCCCAAGACAAGTGGTAATAGGAAAGACAAAAACTGAAAATAAAAAATTAAATTTTAAAATATTAACTCAAACTAAAGCTAATTATAACAATGACGCTTAACCTTACAAAAAGTACTTGAAAATTTAAGACTGCTCAATGAGCAATTGTTATATACATGTTGCAAACTATTGAGAGATACAAGAGAAAGAAATAAAATGGGGAACAAACTGCAGTGAAACACAGTTATGATTGCAATGAAAATTACATGGAGGTGGTACTTTATCCAACAGTGCATGTCAAATGGATGATGATGACGATGACCGACAGCTGTTCCAGAAATCATCATCTCTAAGTGGAAAATAAACCTACATGAGGCTACGACATATTAGTCAAGTCAGGGTTAACCTCAACTACTAGTACGACAAGAGTAGCAAATCGTCCACCACTCAATCCCCCACACAAGCACAAGCACAAGCACAAGCACAAGCGACACGCGCAAGCGGACCAGGTATGTTGCATTAGTTAAGGACTTTGATGCGGAGACTCTAAAACGTACATTGAAATAAATATCACAATAATGTATTACAGAATTTAAATTGTCACAATACATTTCGAATATTTCTCTCATGGATTTAAATAATGACAAACAACATCCCTGGCATTGTTGATACCGAGTGACTTTTTGAAACAGATAGTAGATAGTTTTAAGGTTGTGCCTTGAAATGCCAGTTAGCTCCACATAGCAGAGGTTTGGCAGCACAGTTTCTATAGAGTACAGCTCTGATGGGCATCCTGAAGACTCTGTCCATTGACCATGAGTGTTCTATTAACATCCATTTGATTTTCACATTCTGCTGTTTATATCAACACAGAATGAATACAGTGGCTGAAACTTTGCTATTGAAGCCCTGTCTCTGTATATTTCTAATGATGCATCAAAGCATCATAATCAACATTTAACATTAATGTTATGATAGTTTTTCATTTTGTGCTGCAGGAAGAAGTTTGTAAATCGGCAGTTAGAGTGTACTACAATACAGTAACATGTCACTTCCTAGAAAGAGATTCACAAATGCATAGAGGAAATAAGAATGAGCATGCGATGTCTGCGACTGCATCACAGCTCCAATCAGTGATCAATTTTGTTTTAATGATAATTTGCAGTTTCACTGCTATTTGAAACATCGTTATTTACAGGTCATCAAACTGTTTTCTCAGAAAAAGAACTGAAAGTATCTATCTGTTAATTTGTTTAAATTACTGTCTTCAGACTAATGCCATGAACTAAATGTGTTGTACAGCAAAAAGGATTTACTGAAGACATTAGATGCTTCGATCATCTGGAACTTACTTTCGGAAAACAACCTGACAGAGGCTTTTCCTGAAAGTGTTAAACTACTGCAGATAATAGTCACCTTCCCAATGATAACCAGAGAGGCAGAACACTGGTCATCCACACTAAAACTGGTGAAAACATTCTGTGAAATACTATGAATGAGAGGACACACACACACACACACACACACACACACACACACACACACACACACACAAGTATGATTTGCATGAGAGAGAGAATTGTGTGTGTGTGTGTGTGTGTGTGTGTGTGTGTGTGTGTGTATTTTTGACAAAGGCCTTGTTGGCCGAAAGTTTTTTGTGACAGACTTTTTGTTGTGCCTATCTGCGACTCATAGTAAATGGCAACTTCCCTTTTCATAATATTGTTACAAGTCATCCTGGACATTCCCATGTTTGATACTATGAATGAGGGCTGATAATGTGTGCTTGCAATGTGTTCTCTTGAACAAGAACTATTAGATCATCCGAATTACAATGAAATGGTCTGACTATTTTGCAGTGAAGAAATGGAGACGAGATGATTTGATCTATAAACAAATTAATTAAGGTACGCAGAATGTGCATTAATGTGTCTTAAGAGGCTATTCCTTCGTTGTAACTACCTATTAAGGCTACTAACTGGAGTGCTTAAAAATTAGCGGTAACATGTTTTTCGACTGACATCACATTTTCCAACAGTTCAGCACAACAAATTGTACTAAAAGTGTCATGTTTTGGAGAGGCCTTTATTGTAACGCATCAGTTAAACAAACATTTCTGTAGTATACAACTATAAATACAAAAACCTCAAATATGGTGTGTTACCTTCACAAACACTTAAATCAACATTGTAGCTGCACAGTATTCTTCTGACAAAATCTATGACAATGCAAAAAAATCACTGTCTTCTTTTATGAACTCTATAGCTGTGGATTGACCACACAAAAACAATAAGTGCTTCAAAATTAGTACTGAAAATATGAAAAGCATTAAGCATGCAGTGATGCTAACATACAATACATTAAAGAGCTCTCCAAAACGTGTCTTTTAGTATGATTTGTTATGATACAATTGCCACGAATTATATATATCTTGGAGCTAGCTTTTGGTGTAGTTGGTTATGAAGTGGAAAGAATATACAATACGTAAACTTTTGGCTAAAGTGTGAAACTGTACCCCCATCCCAAAAGAAAATCCCATCCCTGAAATTAAAGTTGTAGTGACTTAGACTGATCTGTATAATAGCCCAAGCTCTAAGTTAGTTCTTATCAGTAAATGCTACAGCCTTCCCATACAGAAACAACAGAACATTCAAATCTTCATGGCTGGACAGGAGTTTGAACTGAGATCCTCAACTCCTAAACCAGTATACTACCTTGCTTGGTGCAAGTGCTGAATTTGTAGCTTCAGTGTTACAGTTTCATATTATCAGACACACCAAAACTGATGATCCCTACTCATTATTGTATTTTCAAGATCTTTCAGAATGTGCCAGACTTGCTCTTGGCAGCAGACTACACGGGAAGTACAAGAACAAGCTAAATTCATATTCTACCATCTACAATCATAAACTCCACAGACTCAAGCAAATCACTTGAATTTTGAGCCTTAAAAACTCATTTGCTTCATGAATACCTCATGAAATCATCTGATTGTAGCCTATAATCACATTGGAACACTGGTTTCCATAAATTAGGCCCTTGATGCATACGAAAAGCAATAACGCAGAATTAACTCAAATTTTACAAAATTAGTATCTTTCAACAGAAAGTTACTACCTGCTCAACACAATATAATTTCATTAAGACCAGAGAAAATCAGAGGATCTGCAAGTATTATTTTGCCCAAGCCACATGCAAATAATGAAGTCAAATAGGTAATTACATGTTTATACAGTTTTAGTAAACACATTCCTTTTTGTTACACATTTCTGCAACTCACTGGGTCATTTTTGTGGCGAGTAACATTCTATCCTTTCCCTGATATTGTTTTATGTATTCACAGAGTTTGTCCTTGTACATACTCACATAATTCGTCCTTACAAAAGCTCACACCCAAACCACCTTAATGCTGTAGAAAACAATGTTCTGACAAAGTAATATCAAACCATAAAACACAGAAAATAAAAATGGCAAGGTCCTGATAAAGTAATTGTCTCCATCGCTTCCCCCTCATGTTTAGTTTTCTGAAATTATGGAAATGTTGCCCACTTAAGCTCATTGAAAATTATCTGTGACAATCATATGCAATTTCATATTTATTCAAATTCTGAAACAGAGATGGCAATTACCCTATTCACAAAAGTGCCATTTTATAATAGATAGATACACACATTTCATTATAAATATCTAGAGCCAATGTCACTCTCGAGTGTAATATGGATTACAGCAGAAAAGTAACAAGTTGTGGACTATATTACTCAGCAGTGTCTTGAAAAATAAGCAATTTTTAATTGAGGCAATTCAGTGTTTATATACAAATTTGTATGTATGTATGAATGTATGAATGTGTGTCACGTAGTGTAGCATTAAGTGAGTGTCCATGCCTTGACTGATGAACAAATCATTCTTATTGTCACCCAACTCCACTAAAACTCAAAATTTTGAATGTTAAGTTTAGTTTCCTTTAGACTTGTTGATTATTTGTGTCCCTACATTTGATACATCATAACATGAAACAAATGAGACACATCACACATTCAGTTATTCCACAGTCTGCTTTTATTGCCGTAATTTAAAATAATGTCAGACTTAAATCAGTTATGACATTTGAGCATTTTATCCCAATTAATACCAATACACAGAAAACAATAGATATTTCTAGTCAGCAGCGTCAGATACAACAAAATCCAAGTTAAACTCATTACAGGAACACATGCGGGAGGGGGGAGGTAGAGAGAGAGAGAGAGAGAGAGAGAGAGAGAGAGAGAGAGAGAGAGATCCATAAGACACCATGGAGCTGCTACTCTCAACATCTTTGGCCTGCCCAACTGGATAAACAGTGGCCTACATATTATGCAGCAGCCAAATACCAGACCCGGCAGTGCGGCTCATTCAACTCGCATGAAATAAAAAAAAGTAACTGCAATAAACAAAGCTTTGTAAAAGAAGAAATTAGGTATATGACATAACAGTCCATTAAAAGAAACATAGTCAAATTAGATATTACCCATGATTCCACCTGGAGCAGGAATATGAATGCTGGTGTATCATGATATTACAGAAGCCACTTCTTTTGTGTATGAATTACAGTTGCTTATGATTCTTTGAACGAATGTCAGCCTGGAATCCGCTATTCCTGCAATTTGTTTTACATGGTCCACCCACTAGATGACATTTTACAGCAGTTATTGTTTCCATTGATTAGCTACCAATAACACAATCTACCCGTAACAAACTCTTCACGTTTTTTACATGCAATATGTTACATTCAGCAGGTCTTTCTCCATTTCACACTCAATCATGAGTGGCCTCATTGTGTCTCAAACCTCATTCACCAGATCATTAATATAAATTGGCAGCCATGATGACTAACACTCACTCAGGGTACTCCTGAACTTACTTTTACCTTCATAAATTTTGTTCCACTTATTACAATGATGTGTTTCATGTGTAAGAAAGTATTGAATCCAATCACAAATTTAGTCCGATACTCAGTAAGCTCTTATTGTGTTCTCTAAACAACAGCTCAGAACTGTATCATATGCCTTCGAGAATTCAAGAAACACACAGTAACCTGAGCATCGATGTCTACAATGCTCCAAAACTTGTGGACAAACAGAACAAGCCAAGTTTCAAAGTATCTGTTTGTGAAATCCATGCTGGTTTTTATAGATGTGAATTTTGTACTCTGAAAATTTCACGTGACCATAAAACATGTTCCACAATTACACAGATTTGTGTTAATGATATACACCTGTAAATACTGGAGTCAGTCTGTCGACCTTTCTTTAAAACAACAATGACCTATGATATGAGTCTTTTCCCTATCAGTAGGTACACCTTGTTTATTTAGTAATCATGCCTTGTTTCTTTAGAAATCAACAAGAAATTACTTATTGAAGGAGAACACGTTCTTTCACGTAATCTCTGTAGAATTTCATAGCCTTCTTATCCAGCCCTGACGCCTCACCACTGTTGAGCAGTTTAAATTGATTTTCTACTCTGTGATTACTGATCTCAATATCAGTCATTTCAGCATCTGTGCAGAGACAGAAAACATGAAACTTATTACGATCTTCCATGGTGAAACACTTTCAAAAGGCCAAATTCAGTATTTTGGTTTCCTCTGTAATCATCTTCCTCTTATTACTCACATCATATAAGAACAATTAATTGCTCTCCTTGCACTTATTTTAGCTTTGTTAAGCTTTTGTGTGTCAACTAGGCTTTGACTATGCTTAAATCGAAACGGTAGTTCTCTTTGCTTTGGTAGCAACTTTCTGACATGGCTATTCAACCACAGAGCGTCTTTTCCCTCCCACCCATAATTACTTGACACAAACTTGTCTAAGACACATTCTACAATGAACTCGGGCTTACATCTTTATCCTCAGAGCTGAATATTAGCTGTTGCATTCTGTTGCAGCTGTTTGCATTCTGTCACTCCAGCTAACCAAAAATGTTTTTGTATCTTTTTTTAACATTCTTTGTAACACCAGAAGCATCAATGCTATCTCAATATTATGTACACTGATTCCCTCCTCAATGTTTACTGATTTGAGAAGTTCAGGTCTAGGTGATCTACAATGTTGCCCTCACTGATTGACTAACTACCTGCTCAAATTTTCTGACACATATTCACAATAGAAAATTAAGTAGCCAGCATAATCCCTCAGCCTAAATGGCATAAAGCTACTTCACAATAGAAACGACAAATATTTCCTTTAATCTTGTAGAGACAATCATTAACCTCACCACACAATGTTGTAAGATAATACTGCTGCTTGTGCTGAACCAAACTTCTACTTCTAATATGTGCATCTTAAACTAGTTTCAAACTTGAATGACCATTGTTTGTATAGTACCCTATTTTAATAGTTTTATCCACTAAATCCTAAATCTTTACACTCAACACAGAACCTTAATTAATTTTTATTGGTTTTGTTTTATTTATGGAAACCAGTGCACAAATCAACAAGATAGCATCACAAGTGGCAAGTAGCAAAAGTTAACAGTGTGAGACACAGCAGTGCTCAATATAAGCTACACAAAGAAACCAATAACCTAAATGTAATGTAAATGGACAGATAAGAAATCTACTTACCAAGTGGTGACAGGAGAGTACACATACAAAAAGAGATTAAAATCTGCAAGCTTTCAGAGCCAGTGGCCCCTTGTTCTAGCAGAAGGGTTGGAGGAAAAGTTTTCCTTCTCATTCTGTCCGATAAGTCTATCCTGACCCGGGTTCTGGGTGACTTCTCCAAACTCTACCTTCTGCCAGGAGACACTGGCTCCAAAAGCTTGCAAATTTTAATACCTTTTGTATGAGGTGAGTAGATTTTTTTCTAATCAATTACATTATATTTTCAAAAATTGATTATTTTCTTTAATAAATTACATTATTATGTTACCTTGGTACCCGTAACAGGAACAAGGTGTGGAACATCTCTTACAACCGTCAGAACAAGGTGACTTCCAGCTGCTTTCAGTACTTCCACCGCCTCATAATGATCTACATCAATAAGGGAATGCCCATTAACCTTAACGAGCTTGTCACCAACCTGCACAAAAAAAAAAAAGAAATTAATAGACATAAGAACAAAGATATGTATACTTCTACTCATTTTTCATTTTAACATTCCAGTTACAATTCTTGAGGTTTAGATAATACACAATGAAACACTACACAAATTTTGATATGTTTTTATAAGAGGGGTTTAATAAATTCATTGATGATAATAATGCTTCCATGGACAAGATTCTTTAAAATAAAGATACTGCAGCTCTGACTTGATAGAAAGAGTTCACAGATATTACCCTCAGATCAGCCAAATCTGCTGGACCACCCTCCGTTACACGTGAGATGAATATGCCTTCATCATTGCCTTTAAAAGGTGTGGAACCTCTTCCTCCTGCAATTGACAGGCCCAGTCCAGCTGATGTCCTTTCTATGTGAATTTCATACTGTTCTTCGCGCACCTCAATGTTCGCATCTTGATCTAAAAAGTCGTATATTGAACAAAGTCAATTACCAATCAAAACAACTGTACACAAAACATATTAATGTATCTCTCAAGTTGTACTATGTCAATTAAAAGTGTATTTCTGTTATTTCCATCATGAATATTAACAAAATGATTCCAGTTTATCATATGGCAGCATTATTGGATAACCATAAATAGGATAGAACTGCAGTACAATTAAAGAAATTAAAAACAGTACAGCTCACTAAATAATGTTCAGGCCAAATTCTCCAAAGTTATCAACTCTGAAGGCTGGTACCCATAATAGCAGCTGTATGTAGAAAATATGACTCATTTTCAGTCACAAAGATTCTTGCTGGTTCCCACATTCTTTGCCAAAGTATCTCATAAAAACTCTCTCACTAAAGGCCCCTGTAAACGTTCAAAGAATCTGTCGAGCTTAACTACTGTAATCTGTCAAATTACTTGGCAGTGTGAAGCTTTGTTTGATGTTTTTGTCAAACATAGACCGAGTTTGCCATGTTTGAGAGAAAGTCTGATTGACGTCTGATTTGACAAACACATTTTAGTGAGAATGCATTTGTATCACAATTTACCACACTCTATTTCAAATTTCCACAGTTGTGCAAATTACAATCAAAAAACTATATGGGTAAAAAGAAAAAAAGCACTGATAATTACCAAAGTGGTATAGGTATTGCCTCTCTCCCAGCAGTATTTTACACACAAAGATGCTATGAAGAAATTCAATACTCTTATGCATAATATACAAGTGGGATTGTAATAAAATACACACACACACACACACACACACACACACACACACACACACACACACACACACACACACACACACGCCATTGACCAGCATCTTGTTTTCTTTTTCTTCTTTATACTCAGTGCTGAAGTCAATGTAAGAATTGCTCATCTGATTTCATAGCCATTCTCATTAGGGTCAAAATACTTTGCAACACATACATGTAGCGCAACAGCTGCATCAAATAGGAGGTTAAATTTTCTGAACTTTGTTGGTATGCCTGCACGCTTGTTTGAAAAATCCATGTATAGAAAACAGTGAATCTGACAAACAATCCGATCCTTACCAGAGGCATTAACCTTGTGCTGCATTGAGTTGTCATGACTTCCAATCTGTTCCCTTTCACCTTTGGTAACAAAGGATACTATATAACATATCATTCAGATTTTACATAAGCACAACCTAGTCTTTGACTTAATTCTTCAAGTTCTTTTCGTCTCTGAAACAGCTAGACACAAATGACTTCTATCACCTGAGTACTGAGGTCATTCTTACTTCCACACACTAGCAAAAATGACAAGACACCTATCCTTAACCATGGGATCTCTGCAGATATGTTGATTTGCAGCATCATTCAGCCCTCTGGTCTGGAGGGTCTAAGCCAGTTGCTTCATCTCCCCTGTGACAAGCTCAGGTGTACATTCTGGAATCTGCACTAAATAGTGGATACTTTGCACTATACAGTGGAAATGGCCACTCAGGTGGTAGAGTATGTGTCGATTACAATAATTTTTTAATAAAAAAGGTGTCAGAATAAACTCCAAGATTCCAGAAGAAATTCCTCCATCAGCCTTTTTAATTATTGCAACATATCAGATGAGACATGGGACCACATAGAATATGTTGCCAACAAAGCGCACGTGAGGCTCAAACAAAAACAGCTCTGCCCAAGGCTCAACAGGGAAAGTGCGCTGAATAGGATGGTGTCGAAATCCATGTAAATTACACTGATTAGACCTCTGATGCGGTACGCAACTCCTCTCTCGGGATACGCAACTCCTACACTCCTGCACCCCCTGCAGATTGTACAGAACAAAGTGCTACGCATCATTAGCAACACTCCATGTTCCACCCTAAACCTGCACTGTTGATCTTCACAATGAATACTGCCCTGAAGCCCTCGAGGAAGTATTCAAAAAACTCGCCACACGACTACACAGAACTCGAGACATTCGAACAATCCTTTCATCCATACTCTGGGAAACTATGATCACAACCATAGGTGGAAGCATAAGGGGCCAAAGACACTACTACCTAGGGCATAGCCACCTAAGGTGAGCTAACATACACTCACAAGTGACAAAAATCGGCAAACCCCTGCAAATCAGCAACACTGACTGGATTTGCCAGCTGCTATTAAAGCCAATCAATAAGCTACAGCAGGGAAGCTGACAAACTTGCACACTAATGCACAAACTGCCAACACTACCCTACACTGTGAATCCAATATATGCCCTATCGGACAGTAAACGATGATGGACCCAACTGTTACAGGCATGATGAAGCTGACTGAGATGCCAATACCAGCACCTAACTGCAGCTGCCGAGTAACACTGCTCCACAATGTCAAAGGTATCCGCCTCCATGATACCCATTACTAACAAAGCCTACCCTTGCATGACCTGTCACAGGCAGCAAGAAAACCACAACTGCTCTTATAATCCAACCCAACTATCACAGAAGTTTTCTCCCTTGGCTCTTTCCTTGGCACTTGTTCCCTCTACTCTTTGTTCAACTTTCGGCCCAATCTATCTCCAGATGAGCACGTATTAATGGTTAATTGTAAATATATGTACACAAACGTTGCAGTACCCACATCCTGCGAGACCTCACTTAGAAAAAATTAACCAATATGCAGAGATGGCAGTACATCTTTTGTGTTGTCTATCATGCCTGTGTGAGCGTGGAAGGGCTTTATAGTATATTTAAAGAAAATAATAATAATAATAATAATAATAAAAAATGCATGAATATGTAAGAGAGACACTCAGGGGAGTTAAATGGGTATTCTTGAAACAAAGATGACACAGTTCTCAAGAAAACCCTTTTGTGGATATTTAGCACGTTTGTATTTAAGGACACGTGTGTGGGCTTTCTGATGTCACCCCTGTATATCTTGTGAGAATAAGGTAAGGATTACTTAGCGGAGGGGGATGGAAGCATAAATAGTCGTTTTTCCCCATCACTAACTACGCAAGTGGAATAGGATGGAAAGTCTATACTGTTGGTACAAAGTACTCTACACTATGCACTATACAGTGGGTTGTGGAGTATACATGGATTCGTAAAAAAGATGGAAAAATGTGTTGTTTGGGCCAACTCAACATCTGGCCGTCTAAAACACACGTAAATGGCACTGCATACTCCACAGCACATGTCTGATAACAGTTTAACAAAGCAGTTCAGTCTGCCAACTGATGTTAATAAACCTGATATTTAACTGTAATTCTTCCACAACAGATTTTCAACTGAGGCTTTAACTTCAAATTGTACAACAAAAATTTATTTAGACAATTTTCCTACATTAGGTTAAAAATACTGTACTGGGAAATAAATCCTAAAGACATCTTTTGATGCCATCAGTCCATTTCTCCTCATGAAAATGCTAGTTTTTTTACTAACAAAATGTATGTTAGTAAGTTATTATTATCTAAATACATAAAGCTTTTTAGAGACAATTCAGAAACAACAAAGTAGTGTGCAAATTATTTGATGTCCTACATTTTGAAGTTTTTGTTATTCATGTTAACAGTTCCCTCTGACTAACGTTTGGGTCAGAGACAGCGGCAGTCACAGTGATGTTTCTCCGCTTCTCAGAGGTTAGCAATGCATCAGTTAATGCAGCCAATGTGACAATACTTTCACGTAACCAATGAGGGATGGGAATAGAGACAACATGTTTCTAGAATCAAAATTGAAATCATTGTAGTTTGCTGTTTTTCACTGTTGATTCATGGTTTTCTTCAGATACTTTTCCCTGATTATGGCTGGAATTGTATGAAGTGGAATGATCTCTCAAGAATTTGGTCCTATCTGACATGTTGAAATCTACAAAAGAAATTTTTCACACAGGAAGGGTACACCGTTGCACTGTCAAAATGTTACCTGCTAAGGTGCACCACAAACATTTAAGAAAACTATTTTAAATTCACTCAATTTTGTAGAATGAAGAATTGCATATAACAGTAGTTTGTACAGCCATTCCTGCCTAGAGCATGATCCGGCAAATAAGCAGACAAAGCCGTAACAAGACTACATAGTGCTGCATAGTGCGAGGTCTGAAGAGGACACACATGAATTTTAAGCACTTAAACCACACCAAAAATGCCTCAAATGGTTAATTTTTTGAATAACTTACAGTTCATATTGACAGCTAAACTATTGCAGACGTAATTGTTCCACAAGTGACTGGAAGAGGAAACAAAATCAAGGCAATGTATTAAGTTGCCTAGAAAGATTTTAATTTGTTGACATCAATATTTTATAAAAATTCCTTTGGTACGGTTCTTATGATGATCTTTGAGATCATTCCCTGCAGTTGTCACAAAAATGTGAATTGCGTACTGGATGACAAAAACACATTTGATGAAATTAGTAAAACATGATGATGCAAACTGACACTGTGCAATGACTTAAGTTCAACAATAATGTTACACTGATAAACCTGAAATGACACTGAACTATCAGAAATTATACTATCCATAATTTTCCGAAATCCAAAAAACGCTTTAATCATCGAAAGATTTCTTTATAGATGCATGGAACCCAAATTACATTAACAGTCTTTTCAACCACCTCCTGAATGCAGTGAGGCCATTATGCCCACACCAAGAGTGCAACAAACTGCAACTGGTAAGAAGACATCTTGGCTGCAGTATTGAAAACTGAAACTAATTACAAAATTTTTGAAACTAAACAGTCCATGTTTTAATTTTTTGCCATAGCTTGCCCTGAGGCTACCGAAAACAGATATAAAGCTGCGGAAACAGTAATTCATGATACTTATCACTGGTGTTGCTGTATAGAAATGTTTAATAGCATTCATCAACTGCACTTGCAACTCTTGTCTTTTTCTCACTCTGAATGATGAAGTGTAGTTTGCATGCAGTCCTTGCCTGAAACCTGACTAATTGGCATGCAGCTCTTGCCCGAAACCAGACTAATTGACATTTATACATAGCATTTTAGGGGCTAAAAAGAAGCCATGAATTTGTCTATAGTACTGCCTACTAATGACACCACCTCAGCATTTTTACTTCAAAAAACTGCATTATTTTGAGACTCCCTCTTCTGTATAATTTCTTTAATTTGTTTAACCAGGTTGAAGAAGTCTGGAAATCAGTAATGTTCATCTCACTCACAACTGAGAGCGTCCAGTCTCTTAGACCTCCCTCAGTAATGGTGCATTGACTCTCACAAGCAGTTTTAAACCTTTTCAATAATCTTCTTTCATGCTTTTATGAGCTTCATTTTGGCACATATTTTGTACTGTGTGTAAATTTTTCTTCCATTTATACAGTTAATGTTAAGATTTTAAGAAACAAAATGAAGTTTCCACACTGCTTAAGTTTGTGTGTTTTCTCCCTCCTTCAAATAACGTTCACCCTATGATTATTTATGACTCTTAGTCACCATTCACAGACGACATTCTTAAAATTTCTAATACTGGTAGTACTAGGATTCAAATAAATCATCAACATGTAAGTGAATGCAAATGTAGGCATGAGAACTTTTTAATGCCTATAGTCCTAAATGTATGGTTCACAATCAAAGAGTCACCCACACTGTTGATAACAGAGTAACTGTTGATTAAATTAAATCTATTACACTATCATCTGAGCTTGTTATCAACATCAAATGATTTATCAAAGTGGTGCCAAATAAACAAACCCAAGTTACTGCACTTGAGGACTGCTTGGTGATACTTTATTCTGAATATTTAGTTGTCAGAGGATGCAGATGCAAGCCTGGTGTCCTAAATGTGATGGTTCCCCGCCAGTTGAGCCTTTTAACAGTCTTTAGTTAGACATGTCACTTGCAACGGTGGTAATTTCATGTGAGATAGGTCACATGTACAGTGTCATGGAACGGGAATAGATTAGGATTTAAGTGTTATTCACAAAACCTCATTGCAAGAAGATCTAAATATGGCAGATTATTTGTGTGTTTTTCCTAAATAATCAAAAACAATTGTGGTCTTTAAATATGTCTGCTTGTGTCTGTATGTGTGGATGGATATGTGCGTGTGTGCGAGTGTATACCTGTCCTTTTTTCCCCCTAAGGTAACTCTTTCCGCTCCCGGGATTGGAATGACTCCTTACCCTCTCCCTTAAAACCCACTTCCTTTCGTCTTCCCCTCTCCTTCCCTCTTTCCTGATGAGGCAACAGTTTGTTGCGAAAGCTTGAATTTTGTGTGTATGTTTGTGTTTGTTTGTGTGTCTATCGACCTGCCAGCGCTTTTGTTCGGTAAGTCACCTCATCTTTGTTTTTATATACAATTGTGTTTAATATCAACATCTAGGACTCTATGGTTATAATCTGTTATCAATGATTGTATACTACGTATATACCTTTACAAATTTGTTTTTTCTATCAATGCACCATTGAAATAATATGATACCGGCTGCAAGGTGTGTGCACATAGTGACAGTAAAAGAATTTCAGTAATAAAATAAAAGTATATTTACAAGAAGCATTATACCAAAAAATATTTCAATGCCAACTGAAACAGCTACTGCAATGCCCAATGCCAAAATCTAAGATCATTCATTTCCTATAACTCATATCAAAATTTAATGCAAATGCTGCTGCTGCAGCAGCAATAATAATATTTACCACCACTACCACACCCCTCCCCCTAATGGCAGCACTACTAGTATTTTAGTTGTTGTCATTTTCTTTAACAATAAGCTACAACAGCTTTTTATTTCTACGTTAATATTAAAAGTTGATTACAAACAACAAACTGAGACTTGCATAGTTGCACAATTACAATACAAAACTTGCACATTATTTACTTACCTGAGAATTTCCACAATTTTATCCTATGTGAACTGTTACTGACTAAAGTACCGTGTCCTTCTGGAGACACAGGATGAACTGTTTGGTTTTTAGATGCACTGATTTCCTCTTTTAACAACAACGTGTCCGGTGAAGAAGAAAGTTCATGTCTTCTAGCAGGCCATTCTTTTGAAAGTGAAATATGGGATACAACTTCATTATGATTAACATGGTCAAAATGTGATATTCCTTGGTCCTGGTATAGCAAAATGTTTCTCAGTTTCACCTCTGACACTGAATTATGATTTTCTTCAATATGTTGAGCTTTTACATCTTCTTGAGACCCTTTTCCTCTTTCTAGGATCTCATCAATAACTGCCTCAATTTTATGTCTCGCTTCTAACGAAGCTTCACAGGCTTTTTCTGCAATTGAATCATCTTTCACAGAAAATTCGCCAACTTTTTTCTTGGCTTTCTTAGCTTCTTTTAATGAGTCTTTGGATTCTTTCAGTGAGTTTTCACTATCCCTCTTCTCAGCATCAATTAAAGCCTGTATTCTGTGTCTTCTTTGTTTCTCCTTCTTCTTAATATAACTGAACATAGTTGCACTACTTGTTCAGCCAGTAATGTCAACACAGAATAATAGCTGTTGACATGAAACACGACAGACAACTAACTAACATACGGTAACTTTAGCTCCCCATCTTTAACTCCGTGAGAGTTTTATTTGAAGTATGAGATAATGTTATCTGCACAAACAAATGCAGCATATCACACTTCCCAAGAAAATGGTACACAAATGATTCACTATTCCAAAGAATGTCAGACCTAACAGCATCTACAACCATACCTTGACTATGATCACCTATCGACTCTGGTGGTGTTGGGTAGAATGTTCCCTTATCTACTTCATCATCCTTCTTTCTGCTGATAGCCTGTAACAGATAAAACAAAAACAGATAAGCATGAAAACAAATACATTGTGTCACTTACATATCAGTTTAGTTGCCAGCATTGAATACTTGTGCTATCTTCTTTCACCAACTTCAGCTTGAAAGGTATTTAAATTTTTATGAATACAGTCCTCTGAAAAACTCCCTAGGATGAATATTCTAATGCAAACGTGTTTACACACACACACACACACACACACACACGCACACACACACACACACACACACACACACACACACACACACAGAGAGAGACAGAGACAGAGACAGAGAGAGAAGGGGGGGGGGGGGCAGTAAGGCAGTAAAAATAACAAAGAAATTGATATTTTATATAACAGTAAAATCTTTGCCTTTTAATATGGAAATAACAGCAATTATACTTGGGTCAAAAAATATAAACAAATCTCAATTAGTCTGTAATAAAGAAGAAGTTATAGCTCCCACTGCAAGTCTCTCCCATCCTCCCACTGGAACAATACAATACAGAACTACTTGAATGTAATCATTCTACAGGTGGTCCTGGAGAGAAATCTCTTGTCTGCCGAGACCCTATGACTCCATGATCATCATATAGCATAAAGCTAGACAGTGTTTCCCAACTGAAAAGGTTTTGCGAGTACAAAAAATGGCTCTGAGCACTATGGGACTCAACATCTTAGGTCATAAGTCCCCTAGAACTTAGAACTACTTAAACCTAACTAACCTAAGGACATCACACACACCCATGCCCGAGGCAGGATTCGAACCTGCGACCGTAGCAGCCTCGCGGTTCCGGACTGCAGCGCCAGAACCGCACGGCCACCGCGGCCGGCGTTTTGAGGGTACAAATCACTAATTTTCTAACTAACTACAGTGTATTTCTAAGCTGCATAATTATACCTGTAACCTGAATGTGAATTTCTAATGCTATTACTAATTCAATTTTTCTTTATTGCGAGACTTATTTGCCTGAAATGATGCAACTGTCAATCCATTGACATGGTGTATGCAATAGACTGGCAGCTAAGTTTTTAGATGATAAAACTTTCTTTTAAATCTTGTTTTGGACAAATTTCTATAAACAAAAAAGCAATTGTTAATTTGAAATTAATAGTATCTAACTTGGAACTGCTGGTAATCTTATGCCGTCACAAGGAATTTTTCACAATGCTGGAAGACACAAAACTGCAGAGAGATGGGGATGATATATTGATCTAGGAATAAAATCTCTACATGCAAACAATTGCTATTTGGTGCTTGTAGGGACAGGTATCAGATAGTGAATTAAATAGTTAAGGATTAATTCTTTGGGTGATTTGGTCAATGTTTACAACTACAACTACTGCTACTACTACTACTACTACTACCACCACCACCACCAACAACAACAACAACAACAACAACAACAACCTACTGTTTACATAAAATTGCTGCTGATGTTATTAAGCCTTTACTAATTCAAGTGAAAGGAGTAAAAGTTACACTTTAAACAATATTGCTGATAACAGTAACAAAAGTAAGGAAATGAAGAAGTAGGTTATGGAGCAACTAACAACTAGAAAGAAAATGGGAGAAAAGATGGATAGAAGAGGATGGGGAAGAATGGCGAGATTGAGGCATAAGGCAACAGGGATGAAGGATGCAGCAACCACTTTAGGACACGGAAGAGGACGAGGAAGGAAGAAGAAGAAGAAGAAGAAGAAGAAGCAAAAAACGGGGGAGTAGCAAGAGTAATTTATTACTTAGTACATAATACATTAACTGGATTGTAAGCAATCTATTAAAAATATTGAGCAAACATGAATTTGTTCTTCTAACTACCTGAGCAATAAGGGACGCAACTTTGCTTTGATCCAACTGGGCATTTATGCGTTTGTTCTTAAGATGATGAGGAGTGTCTCTACGATGTAACCTGTTGGGCCGCGTACTTTTATCTTCTTCCTCCACTTCGAAGCCAACATGTTTCTCATAGTCATCCTGTTCACACAAATTCTTTTATCATTTACTATAATGTATACTTGTCCTCAACAAATTTTAATGTGTGTGAAATAATGCAACATGAAGTGCAAAAATAATCTGCAACTCAATAAGCAAATAAAAGTTGTTACAGTAGGTGCAGATATAGTTTGGAAAATAATGTTCTATATTCTGTGTGTCGTATTTGACTTTAAACCATTTACCTCAAAAGATGTGCAGCAAATAGTTATAATGCAAATAACTGACAAAAAAAATATGGATGACTCATTGAATCACTTGATGTAGTAGTTGTAAACATAGTGGTTGTAAAGAACACATTTATAATGCACGTTTCCCCTGCATGCAGTACAACCACCTATGAGAATTTTGAACAGTTTTACAGAAAGATGGGGGAGGCAATAACTAGAAGGATCATCTCTACAGAATTACAATTTTCATTTGGGTTTGTGTATTGAAGCAACAGGGGGGAGGGGGGGGGGGGGAGAGTTTTGAGGCAGGCAACAAAGAGACTGATGGCTATCTTACTTGGTCTTCCGTAAGTACTTCTTCCCAATCAGTCTCACTGTGCTCACGCAGCTCCACAGCATCACTCACAGTCACCGATTCTGGTCCTTCACTTGCACTTGGCTCTGTCTCAGAAACAGATGCAGGTGCTGTAGCTGGAGTGGGAAGAACAGACTGCACTGTTGTTCCTGGCCTCATCATTTCCTAAAAATAACATATTGACTGTGTACTTGCTGAGAATGTGTGTGTGTGTGAGAGAGAGAGAGAGAGAGAGAGAGAGAGAGAGAGAGAGAGAGAGAGAGAGAGAGAGACTGAACTGAAAGAGGTTCTGCTTGTTACACAAAAACTGCAATTGTAAGTTCATAGAAAACATATTGTTTAAATACCTTGATAATACTACACACTAAATGAAAAAATGACTGTTCCATTGAGAAGCAGCACATTGTTACCTGCAGTGACCTGTATGTGTCTCCCATTTAAGCTGTGTCATAACAGTATTTTTCTATTCCTGCTCAAGTCAATGATTAAAAAAATTTGCAGAATCTTAATTGTTACCTTTCATGGGCATATATAGCCATGCAACCCATACTTGAGAAACACTAACATAGAACTTACAAGGCACTTAGTGTAGAAGTACGACAATGATAACTATTCACATGCTGAATGAGGAATTTCAGCACAGCAGGTTTTGTTTTCTGGTCCTTTTAATGCAGAGTGCAGAAACTGTATATTGGTAGGCGGCCACTAGTATAAACATGAATTCAGACTGCTAGGAAAAAAAACTCTGCCTCTCTCTCGCAGTGCAACAGCCTACAACCATGATCTGCAAAACTATAACTGAAACATTGTCACAGGAATCTCTGATCACTTCTAGTGGTGTGAGGGTTTTAATCTAAATCCATGATGGACAAGGTTTAGTCTTTTCACTCATTTCAAAATAAGAAAACAACAAACAAAACCCAGGTTTGGGGAATAGCTACTGCTCAATTCCTTGTTAAAAATTGGCAGGGTATTGTTAACGAGGTAGCTCAGGGCCTCTCTCTAGCAGTTTTCAATGTAACTAAATTTCAAATCACCCACTACCTAAAACTGTTATGTTAGCCCACTTTAAACCAACCTCCGAGATTCAGCTAACAAACATACACACGCATTTATTTGTTCTCAGATGATAGGCCCCACGACTGAGTACCAAGTTGCATTACGTGGCATGCATCTTATACAAACCATTCAACAACCAGCAATTGTCTTGGCACCTGATCATTGGGTGCACTGATACACGTCATTGATTTGTGCACTTTTCATTTTGCACACATGTTTATACACACATTATCTTTTCTAACTGGGGTTTACTAGATGAAGTGATAAACCAGTAACCAAAAATTGGTTACATTTTCAATATTTAATTGCTGAAAATAAATCTATTTCAAACTATCTCTGGTAAAATAGTTCATCTCGATACAAATCGATATGAAACGCCACCTATTAGGTAACACTGTGTTTTCTGTTTTGAGGCAAAATTTTCTCTATATTCACATTAATCACAAAACGTGAACTTTTCAGGTCCCTACTTAGAACAATGACTTTTCTGGGGAAAAAAAGAAAAAAAGGGAGAAGTGTTATGCTTCTACTAGAAACAATTATACTTACACTGGTAAGGATTACTCAGGATAACACTGTTGGAATAATAATGTTCTTTATATACAGCAATGACTATCCACAAATGTTGCATGGTAGGAAGAAATTACCTTTCTCAATGGCAGCAGCAACATACTAACAAATAAACACCATAATACCTGGTACAGAAAGTGCAAAGAAATCCTTCAAGGAAGTTTCTCACTGATAAATGTGCAATGAAAAACAACATTGAACACACAGGAAAGAAAAAGCATGAACTACATCTGCATAAAGCTAAACACTATGAAACTAAAAACATACAATAAGACCATCCTTAAATACAAGAGTCACAGTGGATATCCCTGTGAAGCCATTCTAGTGGACTTTCAAAAGGCATATGATTCGGCAGACCCTGATCTCCACCATACGAGAACTGAACCTAGATGAGAAGTCCCCCAGACTAGCCCAGACCACTCTGAGGAACACCATGTTCAAAATCAAATTTAGAGGTGGTCTCTCTCTAGGAGTACAACCGTTTGAACAGGAGTTACACAAGGTGTTGGCCTCTTTAATTGTGTGACGGGGAAAGGACTTTCACACAACCATTGGTAACTGCAATAAAAATTGGATACGAGGAAGATAACCTCAATGTACCTTGCCTAGCCTTCGCAGATGAGCTGGTCTCATTAGCCAACAATATACAGGAGCTTCCTCGCCAACTAGAAAGCCTCTACAGCATGCAGCTAAGATCAATTTGAAACTCAGTGCACAAAAGACTGAGTTAATTACTAACATAAAAGAAGCCCTGTCTGCAATTCCACTGGAAGGCACCACCATTCGTAAAGTCCCAATAGTCAAACATTTAGGACAGTTGGGTCGGCAAATGAGAGTGACAACTTGGCAACAGATACCAGATGTGCCACATTGGAGAGGTTCTACCACTTCTGCATGAACATTTATATCTCCAAGTACTTATCTAAGAATCTCAAACAATAAAATTCAACAGTAAGGCCATTAGTACTGTATGTTTCTGAACACCTCTTGATGAGCAGGTGATCCACTCAGGAAACTAGTGATCAAGGAATGAAAAACCCTAAAAGAGAACACTAGGGTGAATAAGAGAAGAAGATAGCACTTAACACTGTCAGACAACAGTGAACTGTACCATCTCCAAGAAGAAATAATTACATCTATGAAGAAAATGTAACTGACCTTCTACGGACATTTGACCTGAGTCACTGCAGGCTCATGACTAGGATCTTCACCACGACAAGTAGAGGGGAAAGAACAAATGTATCACCAAAGGGAAATATGACCTGGAGCAACTTTAAATTCCATTAGAAACCATCATACAAGACCAGTCCAAATTCTGGCAGATTTCTCTACAAGAGGTAATGCCAGTGTCCCTTAGTAGCGAAACAAGCACAGGAACCAACAGACCAAAGTGGACAGAGGAGAGGAAGCTTGCTCACAGGCAGAAAATGAAAGCTTTCTGGGCAAAGAAGAGACGGAAGACCCTAGTAAAGAATCAAAATAAGTCCCACGTTCATAAGTAGACCCAAATGAAAAGAAGAAGAAGGAAATTCTTAGTGGTCAGAATAAGAGTAACAACTACGCAGGTTGTCCAATCATTCTATGGGGTATTACATATTTTTATTTTTTAATTCTAATTTTTCTCTTAAATTTTCATTTGCAATGTTCAAGCACAATTCATTGCTGCCCACACACCAAATAGCTTCATTACTCAAACAAAGGTTGTTTGTTCCCATGGAACATGCAACATTGTAAGTAGCCAACAGGAGCATGGGGGAGGAAAGAAGTATCTGTTGCCTGTCATCATCTGGAGCATCAGATCCAGACTGGACTCTCCCTGTCATCGGTTTTGAGCTAGCTTCAATGTTTACAGTCTCCTCTCTCCCCGTATATTTCAAATTTTGTTGTGACACTAAAGCTATTTGCCTAACCACTATGAAGCACTGAGGGTCTTACAGGGCAACTCGGGTATGCTCATATTGTGTGTGTGTGTGTGTGTGTGTGTGTGTGTGTGTGTGTGTGTGTGGAGGGGGGGGGGGGGGGGGGTGCGGGGGGGGGGGGGGGGGGGGGGGTGCGCTCTCTGAAGTTTCAATTGAAGTTGAATGAATGAACAATGATGCAGAGCCCTAAAAAGATTGACTAAAATAGTAATTGGATTCATTACAAACTCTTGTTTAAAGAAAGGAACAATAGAAAGTCGACAATGGAACAACAACAATATAGAAAGGGTAGTGCAGTAACTCAATGGTTATCTACCACCTACAGCAGGCACAATTCAGGTCAACATGGCAAGTTTCTGCACATTAACATTCAAACGGCACACCCGCAACTATGCGAGGCAGCCACAAGTGGCATCCCAGTCACCGACTGTGATCGTCAGGTCCACTGTGCACGTACAGCACAACACCAGTGGCTCCTGATGTGGATAGCACCTTCATAAGGGCATGCATGGGTCTCTGGGTCCTCAGTTACTCAATGTGTTCGAGCCGTCTAACCTACTTTCACTGTATTTTTGTTGATGTGATTCCACAACTCAATAAACTGTATCTCTTTTACAGATATGGGTTTCCTTTGTTCCTAATTAGAACACAAGAGGTGAAGTCAAGAATCGAATTTTCATGTGGTTTCAGATTCTGTGGTTTTTTTGCACTCGGTTCTTCAACACATGCTTTACTCCAGTAGTAGGCACAAATGGCATTGTTGGAATGGTTGTTGGCTATGGTTGACAAAGGCTCAGCCACCGGCTGCTGGAATGTTTATGAGAAGCAGCTTCACTAACATCTTGTGGCACTATCGGTGGTCACATGGAGGTCTGTAAGGCTCTTTTCTTACTGTGGTTACCCTCTCGTATGTATCACTTATTGTGTCTGTCACATCCTCTGCAAGAACCAGTGTTGCTTTCTTTTGACAATATGTGTAGTTTGCTGTTCTCCTATCACCATAAGTGCATGCATGTTGTCACTGCACACGACAAATTCTGCCAATGTCTCAAACAGCTACTGCAAATGTATCAAGCTCAGGTGGTCAAGTTTCACTTAAAAAGGCAATGTCAGTAAAGGTGGACAAACGAGTGTACCTACTACGCAGATGTAAAAATACATAAAAGGAATAGATCTACTTACATTTGTTTGTCTACCTCGAATGACATTGCCTTTTGATATACTCCTTTCATATTTTGGGTAAATTATGACAGAGATAATTATATGTATCTAGATCTGTAGCACATTTCTGGATACTCAGCTCATAACTTTTGCCCTCATAAGTGGCTTTTATATCATCCACGCCACAATCCTGTGTTTAATACATGACAAGTAGATTCATTCTTCACTTCTGGTCCACTTGGCCAGTTTGTTTCTCTGAACACATCACATCACCCTCTGTCGTACCCTGCATAAGGGCTTTCCACTTCTCGATAACGTTGGTTACAACTTGTTCCATATGATATTTTGACACTTCCTACACAGAAGGAATTTGTCACAGTTTGGTTCACAGGTGGTACCTTATGAATCTGTGATCGATATATTATTTTGAAGTAACATTAAATTTGTGACAACACACAAATAATTTACCTTCCTATAGTACTCATCAATATACAACTGTGACGGTTTTGCTTCAACTCATTAACAGGCATTGGCATTACATTTTAATTGTTTGTCAATATGTGACACTGTAGTTATCTAGGAACAACATGTAATTTTGACCTCCAATTAGTAGGTTCACTTTACTACTATACAGCACGTATACTGTGTTCCCTAGTTTATATTCATACAGTGCACAACTGTTCTCTCATTTTATTTCTTAGTTTAACATTAACTTTGAAGTTACACATTGTACAGTTTGGTTTTTGTTAAATGTTTACCATATATTACCACTGTATTTAATCCGTCTCTTAAATGTCATATGTGCCACTTCTACACTTAAGAAAACCTTCATGTGTTCTTGAATGCTGCAAAATTTTATTTCATTTCTTATCTTAAGCCTGCTCAATCTGTTGGTGTACACAACAGACAAAGCCACTCATCATCTCCAACATTGGGTTCCGTTCTTGCCCTGGTACAACCACGAGATCCATTACCATCCCACGCCGCAGCATGCAAATGCAGATGCCCTGCCCCTCCTGTGACCACCAGCAGGAATTCCATTGATTTCAACAGGACACAGAGGTGAGGCACATGCGATGGCTTCCCCATCACAAATTCTCGTATTACCTCTGCTGTGGTGGCGAGTCCATTAGCATGATACAACATTGGTTGCCCGACCGTCTGCTGGGCCAGGCATCGGACCCACTTCAGAGCTTTTATGTGTTGTTTCATCACTTCTCCCTCTTGGAATGGCTTTATTCTCCTGTCAGCAGAAGGGTTTACTTCCCACATTGTGGTTCCAATGGCTCTGCAGTGAGAGTTTCTCCGCACATAACTGTTGCACACCACCAGGTGCTTTGGCCAGGCATAGACTGGCAGGTGGAACACCTTGTCACAGCCTGCTTTAAATGTTCGCACGCTCGTTTCACACCACGGTCCTCAGTATGTGGTGTGATCTTTCCAAGATGTTTGTACTCACAATGCTTTTCACCATGTCATAGCACCTCTCTTCCGACTGAAATTGAATGGCAAGGTGGAAAACCTTGTCTGAACACTTAAGAGACAGATGTGGAAGAACACAGAAGATTTCCATTTTATTTAAGTTCATATACAATGACGACAAGAATTCTACTGAGCTCCTGTGAGTCTGTCAGCTGCAGATGCTGCACAACCTCTTGCTGAAAGCATGTATCCCCCAGTGCTGCCAGTTCTGTTTACACAGGGCTGATTATGCCCACCTACACCAGCAGTCAGGACTTCTTCAGTTCCAATGGTGGGTATGCTTCCTGTGGAAGGTGTTGGCACCTTGCATTGCGATGAGCACACACTGCTGTCAGTGGGGATGGAAGCTAGGTCTCCATCACAAGTCTGTCCACTCCATTCCACCATTGTCGTTGCTCATGCTGACATACCTCATCATGGACTCCGACATCTAACGGCTCCCACACTTCTGTTGCTGGGCCTGTCTACCGGTCACCCTGGGGACCAGGGGTGGAAGTGGTGCCCTTGTCCCACTCACTTTAATCTATATTACATTGGTTTGAGTGTATCAGGAACTTCTCTTGCCTTTGGCTGCCACTCCCACACCGCCAAGGACGCCCTGCATGTCTCTTCAGTCAAGCTATCTGGACAGCCATGTCCGGTCCCTTCCCACTCCTCCACCTCCCTCCCTCCTCCACCTTCCTCCCCCCCTCCTCAATCCTTGCCCCCCCCCCTCTCCCCCATTCCCATTCCCAATCCCGATGTTGCACCTAGCAGCCCTATCCTGTCCCCACCACATCCCTGCACACTCCCACAGGCAGCTTTAGCAGTTTCCCCCACCCCTCACATCTGCTACCCCTCCTCTTCCTTATCCCCAGTACCCCACCCAAGCTAGATTGCTGCTCAGCCTTGGAGCTTGGAGACAGTGGTCATATGTTTGAGTTGTTGTGTGAATGTGCATATGTTTTCTAGTTTTAATGAAGGTGACAGTCTGAAAGCTGAAAATTCTAGCATTCTTTTCCACTGTGACTGGCTGCATCTCAATGCCTACTCTATGTGGTTAGTAGCAGTCTACCCTTTCCATTCTGTCGTTTAAGATATGGGTATTCAATTGCACCATGTGAGTATGTTTCTCAACATTTATTCATGTTAAGTACAAACATAGTTATTATTACATTAACAGCTTTAGCTACAATCGCAGAACTAGAAGTCTTCAAAGTACACCTGCTGACAAAATAATTATGTAATTGTACTGCACAACAAATAGACCAGAGAGATTAAAGAGCTCAAACTAAAATTGAAATATTTAGAAGGCAGTTAAAGTGTATGCCTCAAATAATGCATCAATATAATGGAAAGGATAGTTATTACTCTTCATACAGCAGAGATGCCGATTCACAGAAAGGCACAACCAAAAGACTGTCTGAAAGTTAGCTTTCAGCCAACAGGGCCTCTGTCGAACACACACACACACACACACACACACACACACACATACACACACACGACCACAGTCTCTGACAGCTGGCACCACACTGCAAGCAGCAGCACATTATAGAAGAGGCAACTGAGTGGAGGTAAGGAAGAGGCTGGGATGGGGAAGTGGGAGTGAGAGCAGGGTAGGGGTTGTGGTTGGCAAAGTGCTGCTGGGATTGTGCAGGGATGATGTGGAAAGTAGGGTAGCTAGGTGCTGTCTTTAGGTTAGATGGAGGGAGGGAGAGAGAGAGAGAGTTTACAGGATGGATTGGTGGAAAGAGAGCTGTGCAGTGCTGGAATGGAAACAGTGAAGGGGCTAGATGAATAAAGACAATGACTAATAAGGGATGAGGCCAGGAGGGTTATGGGAACATCAGATACATTGCAGCGAAAGTCCCCATTTGCACAATTCAGAAAAGTTAGTGTTGGTGGGAAGGATCCAGATGGCACAGGCTGTGGAGCGGTCACTGAAATGAAGGACGTCGTGTTGGGCAGTGTGCTCAGCAACAGGGTGATCCAGATGTTTCTTGGCCATAGACTGTCAGTGGCCATTCACGAGTACAGACAGAAAGGTGGTTGTCATGCCCACATAGAATGCAGCACTGTGGTTGCAGCTTAGCTTGTAGATCACATGACTGGTTTCAGAGGTAGTCCTGTCTCTGATGGGATAAGTGATGCTTGTGACCATATTGGTGTAGGTGGTGTGGTGTGGGGGGGGGGGGGGGGTGCACGGAACAGGTCTTTCATCTAGGTTTATTACAGGGATACGAGCCATGAGGCAAGGGGTTGGGAGCTGGGGTTATGTACAGATGGATGAGGATATTGTATAGGTTTGGTGGGCAGCAAAATATCACTGTGGGAGGGGTCGGAAGGATAGTGGGTATGACATTTCTCATTCCAGGTCCAGACAAGAGGTAGTCAAAACCCTAGCTGAGAATTTAATTCAGTTGCTCCAGTCCTAGATGGTACTGAGTTACGAGGGGAATGGCTCTCTGTGGACAGACAATGGGACTTCCGGAGGGGTTGGGTGACTAAACATAAGGCACAGGAGATCGCTTTTCGTAGAAGGTTGGTAGGGTAATTACGATATGTAAAGGCCTCTGTCAGACACTCTGTATATTCCGAGAGGTACCACTCATCACTACAAATGTGATGGCCATGGATGGCTAGGCTATATGGAAGGGGTTTCTTGGTATGGAATGGGCGGCAGCAGACAAAGTGGAGGTATTGCTAGTGGTTCGTAGGTGTGATATGACAGAGGTACTGATATCGCCATCTTTGAGGTGGAGGTCAACATCGAGGAAGGTGGCCTGATGGGTTGAGCGGGACAGGTGAACCAAATGTGGGAGAAGGCGTGGAGGTTCTGGAGGAACATGGACAGGTTGTCATAACCCTCGTTCCAGATCACAAAGATGTCATCGATGAATCTTAACCAGGTGACAGGTGGTGGGATTCTGGGTGTTTAGGAAGGATTACTCTAGATGGCCCATGAAATGGTTGGCATAGTTGTACCCCAGATTAATTTGTAGGTAACACCTTTGAAGGAGAAGTAATTATGGGCGAGGATGCAATAGGTCATAGCAAATAGGAAGGAGATGGTTGGTCTGGAATAAATCGGGCATTGGGAAAGGTAGTGTTCAATAGAGGTAAGGCCATGGGCACTGGGGATATTAGCGTAAAGGGAGGAAGCATCAATAGTGATGAGCAGGGCACTGTGTGGTAAAGGAACAAGAACTGTGGAGATTCGGTGCAGGAAATAGTCAGTATCTTTTATATAGGAGGGTAGATTGTGGGTAATAGGCTGAAGATGCTGGTCTATGAGAGCAGAGATTCTCTCAGTGAAAGCACAGTAACCAGCCACAATTGTTGCGTCCTGGGTGGTTTATGGACTTCAGGAAGCACATAGATGATAAGAGTGCAGGGAGTGTTGGGGTGAGGAGAGAGATGGACTTTGGGGACAGGTTCTGGTTAGGCATAAGGATTTGAAGAGAGAACGGAGATCCTGCTGGATTTCTAGAAAGGGGCACAGAGGCAAGTTTTGTAGTGGATGAATCCGACAGCTGGTGGATTAATAACTGCTTCACAGCCTGCGCCATCTGGATCCTTCCAACCACCACTAACTTTTCTGAATTGCAGAGGTGGGAACTCTCCAAGCAATATACCCCAGGTTCCTGTAACCCTCCTGGCCTCAACCTTCGTTAGTCATTGTCCTTACCCATCTAACCCCTTCCCCGTTCCGATTCCAGCACTACACAGCCCTCATTTCACCAATACACCCAGTGTTTTTACTTCTGTGCTTTTCCGCTACCCCCCACCCACCCACCCCCCGTCACACCACCCAACTGCACGTAGCTCCCCTGCTCTCCACCTTGTCCCTGCATGCTCCCAGCAGCACTTTTACCATCCCTCACCCCTATCCTGCTCTCACTTGACCTCCCCATCCCAGACTCTACATTACCCCCACCCTGCTGCCTCTCCCATAATGCGCTGTTTTCGCAGTCTGGCTACAGCTGCCACAGACTGTGGTCACGGGTGTGCATTTTATCTGTTTTCGACACAGGCCTTGTTGGTCGAACTAGCTTTCTGACGGTCTTTTTGTTGTGCCTTTTGGCAGCTGAGCTTCTCCACTCTAAGGTGAGTAGCAACTATCCATTTTATTATATTGTTACATTCCATCCTGGATTTTCCAAATAATGCATAGTAGACAATCATGTATTATTTATAAAACAACAAGAACGAGTTGTTAAATATGTAAGATACTAAATAATAAAATATTTTTGTGATTCAGCAATGTAATTTCTCAGAATAATCTGGAAACCTGGGAATCTCGTGCGCTTATCTCTTGCTTCATTAAGGAAGGCTGCTGATTCGGTTAATGCTGCCAGTCAAAAATAAAGTGTACAAGCACACACGTAATCTGTGATGAAGTATGTATTATTAGTGGAAAAGTTAGATTTGACATTGGTTGTTTATTTTGTTTGTATGGATACCATATTTACATAATAATTAGGTGATTTTTTCCCCAAATTAGTTAGTAACAAAATACAATGTTGTCTTATATACGCAGATTAAACTACTGCTATGGAGATCAACATTTTTACATTGTTTATATATCTAAAAACAAAGATGATGTGACTTACCAAACGAAAGCGCTGGCACGTCGATAGACACACAAACAAACACAAACATACACACAAAATTCAAGCTTTCGCAACAAACTGTTGCCTCATCAGGAAAGAGGGAAGGAGAGGGGAAGACGAAAGGAAGTGGGTTTTAAGGGAGAGGGTAAGGAGTCATTCCAATCCCGGGAGCGGAAAGACTTACCTTAGGGGGAAAAAAGGACGGGTATACACTCGCACACACACACATATCCATCCACACATATACAGACACAAGCAGACATATTTAAAGACAAAGAGTTTGGGCAGAGATGTCAGTCGAGGCGGAAGTGCGGAGGCAAAGATGATGTTGAATGACAGGTGAGGTGTGAGTGGCGGCAACTTGAAATTAGCGGAGATTGAGGCTTGGTGGGTAACGAGAAGAGAGGATATATTGAAGAGTAAGTTCCCATCTCCAGAGTTTGGATAGGTTGGTGTTGGTGGGAAGTATCCAGATAACCCAGACGGTGTAACACTGTGCCAAGATGTGCTGGCCGTGCACCAAGGCATGTTTAGCCAGAGGGTGATCCTCATTACCCTCTCCCTGTGTCCATTCATGCGAATCTCGGCCGCCCCATTGTAGCTGGTTACCAAGCCCCCACAGAACGTATCTCTGCCTACGTAGATCAACACCTTCAACCCATTACATGCAGTCTCCCATCCTTCATCAAAGACACCAACCATTTTCTCGAATGCCTGGAATCCTTACCCAATCTGTTACCACCAGAAACCATCCTTGTAACCACTGATGCCACTTCCTTATACACAAATATCTCGCACGTCCAGGGCCTTGGTGCGATGGAGCACTTCCTTTCACGCCGATCACCTGCCACCCTACCTAAAACCTCTTTCCTCATTACCTTAGCCAGCTTCATCCTGACCCACAACTTCTTCACTTTTGAAGGCCAGAAATACCAACAATTAAAGGGAACAGCCATGGGTACCAGGATGGCCCCCTCATACGCCAACCTATTCATGGGTCGCTTAGAGGAATCCTTCTTGGTTACCCAGGCCTGCCAACCCAAAGTTTGGTACAGATTTATTGATGACATCTTCATGATCTGGACTCACAGTGAAGAAGAACTCCACAATTTCCTCTCCAACCTCAACTACTTTGGTTCCATCAGATTCACCTGGTCCTACTCCAAATCCCATGCCACTTTCCTTGATGTTGACCTCCACCTGTCCAATGGCCAGCTTCACACGTCCGTCCACATCAAACCCACCAACAAGCAACAGTACCTCCATTATGACAGCTGCCACCCATTCCACATCAAACGGTCCCTTCCCTACAGCCTAGGTCTTCGTGGCAAACGAATCTGCTCCAGTCCGGAATCCCTGAACCATTACACCAACAACCTGACAACAGCTTTCGCATCCCGCAACTACCCTTCCGACCTGGTACAGAAGCAAATAACCAGAGCCACTTCCTCATCCCCTCAAACCCAGAATCCCCCACAGAAGAACCACAAAAGTGCCCCACTTGTGACAGGAACTTTCCGGGACTGGACCAGACTCTGAATGTGGCTCTCCAGCAGGGATACGACTTCCTCAAATCCTGCCCTGAAATGAGATCCATCCTTCATGAAATCCTCCCCACTCCACCAAGAGTGTCTTTCCGCCATCCACCTAACCTTCGTAACCTGTTAGTTCATCCCTATGAAATCCCCAAACCACCTTCCCTACCCTCTGGCTCCTATCCTTGTAACCGCCCCCGGTGTAAAACCTGCCCCCTGCACCCTCCTACCACCACCTACTCCAGTCCTGTAACCCGGAAGGTGTACACGATCAAAGGCGGAGCCACGTGTGAAAGCACCCACGTGATTTACCAACTGACCTGCCTACACTGTGATGCATTCTATGTGGGAATGACCAGCAACAAACTGTCCATTCGCATGAATGGACACAGGCAGACAGTGTTTGTTGGTAATGAGGATCACCCTGTGGCTAAACATGCCTTGGTGCATGGCCAGCACATCTTGGCACAGTGTTACACCGTCCGGGATATCTGGATACTTCCCACCAACACCAACCTATCCGAACTCCGGAGATGGGAACTTGCTCTTCAATATATCCTCTCTTCCCGTTACCCACCAAGCCTCAATCTCCGCTAATTTCAAGTTGCCGCCACTCACACCTCACCTGTCATTCAACATCATCTTTGCCTCTGCACTTCCGCCTCGACTGACATCTCTGCCCAAACTCTTTGTCTTTAAATATGTCTGCTTGTGTCTGTATACGTGTGGATGGATATTTGTGTGTGTGCGAGTGTATGCCCGTCCTTTTTTCCCCCTAAGGTAAGTCTTTCCGCTCCCGGGATTGGAATGACTCCTTACCCTCTCCCTTAAAACCCACTTCCTTTCGTCTTTCCCTCTCCTTCCCTCTTTCCTGATGAGGCAACAGTTTGTTGCGAAAGCTTGAATTTTGTGTGTATGTTTGTGTGTCTATCGACGTGCCAGCGCTTTCGTTTGGTAAGTCACATCATCTTTGTTTTTAGATATATTTTTCCCATGTGGAATGTTTCCCCCTATTAATTTTTACATTGTTTAATAGATTAATGAGGGTGTCCTCTTACATTTACAAATGAAGCTTTGGCTATTGAGGTCAACACATATAGTGTACAGTTGGGCAAATGATACTCACGTATGAGCAAGCTCAAGATTTGCCGATACACCCAATCACTTGTTACAATATCGACCTTGCTAAAACAGTAACATGATATTTGACTGATGCTGCTAGTGCAAGGGATGTGTGAGATATTATGAACTAGTTACCGCAACAATCCATTCCTCTGCTTAAAATTTGACAATTTTGTAAAAGCAGGAGGAAACAGCATTAAATTTGTTCCTCTTACAAACTCTTCTTGTATTTGAACAGTTTTGCAATAGAAGTTGTGAAACATGCGTGGATACCAGTATAAACCCTTCTGCTCCTTTGCAAGTGAAGGTAACACTCAAAGGTGAAAATGTTGCTCTTCAAAAAACATTACTTGATTCTGAACCAAGTCAATATTTTATTTGCTTAAGAGAGATTGTAATGATTTACCAAGTGGGTTGCAAATGAAAAATTTTGTTGCTTTTCAAGTGTTAGGAGTGTATGTCAAAACATTACCAGCTCTTACCGTAACCAGCTTTAGGACAAGATAGTAACATTCAGATGACACACATACGAGAATTAATCCACAATTAAATGTCCAACAAATTAAATGAAGCACATTAAACTGACTGGATAGATAAAAAATCTACTCACCAAGTGGTGGCACAAGAACACACATATAAAAAGCTTTCGGAGGGTCCAATGACCCCGGCAGAAGAGTTGAAGGGGGAGGAGAGGAGAAAGAAAAGGACTGGTGAAGTTTAGGAAAAGGAGTAGAGCTCAGAAAAGTCACCCAAAACCCCATGTGAGGGAAGACTTACTAGACAGGACGAGAAGAAAAGACTTCTCATTCCATCCGGTAAGTCTCCCCCGACCCAGGGTTGTGGGCAACTTTTCTGAACTCTACCCCTTTTTCTAAACCTCCTCAGCTTCTTTCCTTCACCCTCTTCCTACCCCTTCAACTCTTCTGCCAAAAGGAGGAGTCACTGAACCCTCTGAAAGCTTCCAGCTTCCATACATAATACCTTTTAAATGTGGTTCTCCTGTGCCACTTTGTCAGTAAGCTTTCTATCTATCCAATTACATTATATTTTCAAAAATTAATTATTCTACTTTAATACATTAAACTGACAGTAATTGGTCCTGGCAGAATGAATTACAGCAGCAAGACCCATCAAGGATTCAGTACCAATAGATGTCACTAGTGTGCTGGACAAGTGAAAATTTAGGAATTAGACTGAATTGTTATTCCAATCCTTTATTTATGTATTAATTGCCATTGTTGTACATGACCTGTACCACAGAAGAAATTGCAGTCCACGTTTTACAGTTGCTCCTGCACAGCTTGGCTTAAAACTATGATGATTGTGGTGAGGGGAGTAGCAAGCGCACAGCAAATTTCATTGTGCTGCTAACTGTAGAAATATCCAATGTGAACTTTGGCTTTTATGTGACATCTAAATTGCAGTTTGAAGTCTGAATTGAGAGGACTGGACAAATACTCAACAAAAGTATACACTTCTGCAAGAGATGGTTAAAAGTTTATATCGGGGGACCACTGGCATAATTAGGTATTACATACAGCAATGTTATCAATGCTCACCATGAGGCACGACAGTAATGAAGAAATCCTCCATGTATTTGGAAAAAGCAACTGTGTTCTCAAGACCTACCATAACCCCAACCTCACAAAAAGCTACAAATTCGGAAGAAACAGCCAAATGCTTGTGACAACAAAGATATAACCTTCAGAGCCGTGTTATTAGGATAATGAGGATGATGATGATGATGACAATGATGAAAAGATGATGCCACAGATGATAGCCTTTGTAGGTCGTATCAAAATGTAGACAAACAATAAATGGCATACAGTTAGAGTTGTTACAATGTTTCTTTTTAGACAGATACTTCGTCTCTGTAAAACAGTTCATAACTCTGATTAGCTGGAATAAATAATTTTTTCTCAAAAAGTCTCTTAGAGAAAGGGTGTCGTCTTGTATACAGGGTTGTTTAATACTTGGCTAAACATGGTATCCACCACAGAGTACTGTACCTGGTGTTTAAATCCTTGTGCAATTGGGCCCATGCCTGGATGTAAGAATTAGAGAAATTTATGATTACACTTTTTCTTCTGTTAATGCTAAATGTCAAATACTGTAAAAGGATCTGTAGGTAAACACATAACTAAATAACTGGAAGCAAACTGGATATTCAACGATACTTCCGACATAAAAGTTAAGTCTGTATCTTCTCTGCAATCATAGTTATTTCTTGATAAAAACAAATACCTCCTTGCTTTCCTCTTGATCTGATGCAACATTATTCTCTGCAATGGCATTTTGATCTTTCTGTTGCAATTCACTTTCCATCGTCTGCTTATCTCCTGGATGTTTTCCGTCCTGCAACATTAACATATTTCTGCTCAGCACAGGTTCAGCAGGCTTAATGAGTATCTTTTATTACATTTTCCTTTATCCTCTGAACTGAGACAAAAAAGGCTCTTTCCCTAACTGTTAGGTAAGTGAGATGTGCACATGTGTGCTTGCATGGTTCCCCGTTCCCACTCATTCCCCTCCCCAAAAACACGCGCACGACGCACACGCACACGCACACGCACACGCACACGCACACACGCGCGCGCGCACACGCACACGCACACGCACACGCACACACACAAAAGAAGAAGAAGAAAGAAAGAAAGAAAAGAGAGAGAGAGGTCATCTTATCTTCAGTGTCATCTTATACTTGGCTACAGCACGAGCGTGTGACCACCACCACCGCCACCACGGCAGTATTTGAGAAGAAAGGTTCCTCAAACCAGCAAAAGATATGATAAGATTGATGGAACTGGACTTTTCATAGATAAAGTATAAATGTAACTTAGCATCAGAGGACAAGGAGTGATAGCAAGCCAGAATGAGGTAACATACAGTGATATAGCAACAACAGCCAGTAACAGGAAACTGACGTTACTTACAGCAGAGCCAACAATGTGTGACAAAGATAGTCTGAAAGTAACAGTATAGATGACATGAATCATGGGCTATGGTGGAGAAAAATTTGAAAAAGGAATCTAAAGAAGAAAATTTAAGGTTAGTTGAAGTCGTAACATTAGAGTGGTACAGAGAGTGGAAAAAATTAATCTTACAAATGGGGAAGCCAACAAAAGAAAGATGAGCAGGAGGGGAGGGGAAGCCAACAAAAGAAAAATGGGCAGGAGAAGAGTACAAAGGAGGCAGAAAACTATGACAGAAATTAAATTTGGATAAATCAGCAGCAGAAACCAAGCACATGGTACAGAACATGTTCCCTCCTATTAAGTCATGAGATGTTAATGCTGAGGTTCAGTCACGTAAGAGCAATTATCAAAATTGTTAACATCCATCTTACAGAACAGGATAATGTGTATATTGAAGGTGATGGGGAAGGGTAGGGTGTAGTGGGGTGGGGGTAGGGGATGGGAGGGGAGGAAATTAAAAGAAGGGAACTGCTGATATCAACTGAATTGAGACTCAGTGGCAACGAGTGAAAATGTGTGCTGCACGAAGATTCATACCTGGTATCTCCTGCTTACTAGGCAGTTGCTTTAACCACTGTGCCATCAGGACACAGCGTCTACTGCAATTTTGAGAGCTATCTTGGCATGCCTCCTGGCCAACCCACACCATCACTTATACATAGTCCCTGTCCCTGTCCTCCATGCTCACTACTTTGGGACTCCCACAGGAGGTCGAACATAATTGTGCATCAGTACTAGAGTTAATTCATTGCCCATTGAGGTAAATCCATTATACAAATGCATGCTGTCTGTCCTTTAGGACATGTCCAAAAGAACGAACACCATGCATTTGTATAATGTGTGTCAGACAACAATATAACCATTCAAATCATGTTATAATGTGTGGTTTGGTGAACAAGTAGGCTACCGAAACAACTTACACCATAGTCATATCCCTGGTTTTTCTTTCAGTACAATATTAGTCTTTTGTAGAATATGTGACTAAAAGATTATGGAAGACAAGAGAAATTCTCTCTATTTCATGAACTTGGAATGCAGAGGATAACAGTGCAGATGCCACAAAATGACTTATGAAAACTTCTAAAATTCACCATGTGAAACTTTTGTGACATCCTGTAATTCATAGGGTGCCAACACATACAAGGGAGAGTTGCAGAAATATTAATTAAGAACAAAAACAATACTTACTTCATTCTCATGAGGCATTTTTCCATCTGGCAACTTTCCTTTGGCAAAAAGTTTATGGGCCTTTGCTTTCAATTCCTTTGGATGAGGAGTATTCTGGCGTACAAATGGCGTCTGAAAAATAATATATATATTATATAATAATCTCTTGGTAGCAATTATTCTGATTGGCAATGTAAAAATTATAAAAAAACATTAATTAAGATAAACACAAACTTCAAAAGGTTTAAAATCACCGGCTGTTCAGAGAGATCTTACAAAAACACGCACAGTTTTCCAGTGTGAAATCATTGGTTTGAATAAACTGGTGACAGAAATAATGATAATATCTAAACCAGGCACACGATCCACCAAATGGCCTTAAATATTTGAAAAGGTTGTGTTCAAGTATATTCTTAAGCATTTGACTGCAACTAATATACAGTCCTAGTCACGGCTTGGGTTCCTTATGGGTTCCGATATAGAGAAGCCTATTTACACGTACAGTGAGAATGTACTTAATTTTTAGATAACAAGTTAGAGGCTACTGTCATTTTCTGTGCCCTGTCAAAAGCCTTCGACTGTGTGAATGACAGCATTCTCTTAAGTAAATTAGAATCTTATGGTGTCACCTGCAGTGTTGTGAAATGGTTCGAGTTTTCTTAACTAACAGGAAACATAGGGTGCCATTGAGAAATACATGCAGAATAAGCACTCAGTCTTGGTCCGATTGGGAATTAGTTACATGTGGCGAAACTTCCTGGCAGATTAAAACTGTGTACCTGACCGAGACTCGAACTCGGGACCTTTGCCTTTTGCAGGCAAGTGCTCTACCAACTGAGCATGATAAATTTATAAAAATTCTTAACTATGTCTCATTCTGAGAGTGTTTTAATTCTGTCAATATTAGCAATTCAGTTTATAATAATGTATTCACATATTTTGACAACCTTTGGACAAATAATCAGGGAAGTGAGTATTATGATCTACGTTTTTTATATTTTACTTTCTGACACGTTCCTCACCCAAGAGAATCACCTAATTTTTGGGTCTTTGGAACAAATACTGAATCTAATCTAATCTAACATAAATTACTCTGTGTGTGTGTGTGTGTGTGTGTGTGTGTGTGTGTGTGTGGGTGTGGAAAGGGGATGGGGAGGAGATAGATAAATACAAAATACATAAATAGATGGGGAGGAGGAAAGGGAGGGAGGGAGGGAGGGAGGGAGAGGGAGAGAGATATAGAGAGAGAGGGAGGGAGAGGGAGAGGGAGAGAGAGAGAGAGAGAGAGAGAGAGAGAGAGAGAGAACTATTCCACAGCAGAGCCATAGAGCCACTGTTACTTTATTTGAAATAAACACACAAGAGAATGTGCCCTGGGCACTGCTCATTTGAATCGGAAAATCTGAATGCAGGTCAGACACAATGAACGTTTCGAAGGAACAAAGCCGTGCAATAAAATAGAAAACTGTGGGCTGTTACTCTCTTTGCAGTTCATTGTTTGTCTCCCTCTGCTCAGATGAGGTAAAGCTGTAGGAAGGCGAAGTTAAGTAAAAGAAAAATTGGGATTTTACATTCTGTTAAAGATAAGGTTGGTTAAAGGGATGCAACATGAGTTCAGATTTATCAAGAACGGGAAAACAAATTAGTTACATCCTTTAAAACATTCCAGCTTTCACCTTAATCAATTTAGTGAAAATAAGAAAAATCTAAACATGCACGGCCAGATCAGTATTTGAACCTCTCACCTAATTTGAGTCCACTCTGCTAACCGCTGTGAAACCATCTCTCTGACGAGACTGTTTAAAAAATACTTGTACCAACCATAAATGAATATCTTGCGACTGTATACATCAGATTAACTGTGGCTGCATCAAATCACATTAAAAGGGAGCAACAAGCATCTACAAAGGAGGGAAGCATGAAAAGTTGGAGGCTTGTTTCTGTGAGTATAACAGAACAAAAACAGAAATGTTGCAAACTCCTAGCTGGCACACACACTAAGGAAGCTGCCATACAGTGTGAAAATTATTTAAACTGACAAACTCTGGGAAGTTGCACAAGGCACCGGAACAAATATTTGTCTCTAATGTTATGTCTCCCTGCGGGTTTTTTTTGAACTGGCACAGAAAGTTCTCTCAGGATGAAAATTAATTACACTAAGGAACTCTCGGAGATAGCAAGGTACAATGAAAACATTTTTTCTAGTAATGTTTGCCTGTGAGGATAAAAAAAGAAACAGACAAAAGTTTTAATTCTCTATTATCAAGAGACAAAAAAAATTAACACAACACTCTTCAATTACAGTAAAGGTTAAAAAAATACTCTACTGACTTGTAAACAAAGGTTCCACCAGTGGTCATGTACTGTGTAACTCAGATTAAGACTGCAGGAATGTTCTTAATTCCGGCAACTACTGCTACTATCAGGGCAACCAAATCATCTTCTGATTCAAATGGGGCTTTGTTAACCAGGTTGTAAACGTCTTGACAAACAAAAATGTTCAGAGGGGGTCAAATCAGAGAATCGAGTAGGCCATGGTATAGGACCACCAATACAAATCCACTTTTCTGGAAACTGTCAATACAAATCAACTTTTCTGGAAACTGTCAGTTCAAGAACTGAGGCAGGGGACAACCAAAATGTGCCCGCACCTCTTCATGCTGGAACCACATGCACTGTCTTATAGGGAGTGACACGTCATCTAGAAACTCTGGTAATGCTCTGGCAGGGATATTGTAATAATGTCTGTCATTTAATGACCTACGTAGGAGATACGGCCCAATCAAATGGTCACCAACAACATCTGACTACACATTCACATAGAATTGCAACTGACTGCAAGTAAATGTGGCATGTGGACTTTTCTGGCTCAAAACATGTGAATTGTGGATGTTGGAAACACCAACATGCCCAACCATTGTTTCATCTGTAAACAGCACAGAGAACGAAAATATAGGATGCATCTGACATTGTTCCAGGTATCACTGCGAAAACTGTGCTCCGAGTGGATAATCATCTGGTTCCAAGTTGTGCATACAATGTAAATGAAATGGATTAACAACTGCTCATGAACAAAGTTCCTTACGTTTGTGCCCATGATATGCGCAACTGCACAAGTTCTGAGAGCAATTACACCCTCTACCAGATTAAAAAATGCTCACAGGTAACTGTGACATTAGAGACAAAATTTTTGTTTTGGTGTCCCATGCAACCTCCCAGAATACATCAGTTTAAATAATTTTCATCCTGTATAAATCATGAGAAACTGCTTGAAAACTTACAGAATCTCCTTTCACAGCACAAACTATAAACATACTTCAGCCTAAAGATTGTACAGATAAAATTAGGCAAATAACAAATTATGTGGATCCTCATAAGCGGCCATTCTTCCCACTCAAGCTGTGTATGGAATGGGAAGAAATTTTAATATATGATACAATAACATGTACCCACTGTCACATACTTGATAATGATTTGCTGAGAATAGATGTAGATGCATGACCCAGATTAGTCCTTCCTTTTATTTTGCAGACAAACTGCAAAAAGGATAGTGAAACTAGCAATTTAGCACTCTTTATATTGCAGGTCAATAGGCGATTCAAGGAAAAAAGGCAAGTGGTCTACAAAATGACAAGCATTGTGCAAATTTTTCATGTTCTGTCATGTCTGCAGCTGCCTGCACAAACACTTGTCACACTTTCTTGTCATGCTACTGTACCTAGTCAAGTGTTCTTGTTAGTGGAAGCCTCCTTCACATGCAAGAAAATGAAATAAGAAACCTACGTCTTGATCAAAAACTTTACCTGTCTGGATACTCAAAAATGGAATACCATTTTATAGATCAACATCTGTAAAGAATTTTTTTAAAATACCTGAAGTGCTGCAGTCAAACAAAGCTCTAAATTTTCGTATGAAAGTGCTCTCTGAAAGACAATTTGAAAGAAACAACAGATTTCTAGCCAATCATACATTTTACAACATTTGCTATTGATCTTATGGACTTACAACATTAATAAACTGCAAGCAATCCTTCAGTACAATACACAACCACATAAAGTCCATCTCAATAGGGAGTTCAATACAATAGGCAAACACATAAAATCCAAAACCACAATGAAAGATTTAGAATTAACGCAGGGCTGCTTACTGTTTTTGAAGTTGCGTTTATTATGTTTTGTATCATCTTTCTCAATATGACTGTCGACAGCTCATTAGTGACATTCTAAATTTCATAAACTAAACACTATCAGACTTTTTTTATCATAGAACATGCTCCATACCTCTTTATTCAGTTCAGTGTCCAGGTCTTCTGTAAATTTGACAGAGTGCGCTCTAGACTTTTCTCGTTCCTCCCAGCCATCATCATCACTTTCCCGTTGATGATCTGGTGGTGAGACAGAAGCCATGTTAGCTTCTCCATCACTCGTCTCATTAAGATCCTCACCACTAAATTTAATACCACAACGATACAATCGCCCATCATAAAAAGCGTCTATAACAAAGAGACAGAAAGAGAAAGGAACACAAAACATGACCAAGCATTGCAATGTGAGCAAAAGCAATCAAAATGTATGAACATGCAAAGCTAATTTGCAGAAAGGCTTCAAAAGCTAGTGTAACAAAAAAATTAAATGTTTACATTTCACATACAGAAAGTTCTATATCTATGATTTCTTAATTGAAGCATATACAACCTACACTATAATTTTATGGAAAAGGCAAATGTAAGACACAGATGAAGCTAGAAATTGAAAAGATTTGATGCTTAGGCACTGTTTACAGACTAATTTATCTTGTGAAAGAAAAATCACCTGGATTGACATGTCAAGTGTAAGAATCAATGCTAAATTTAGGCTTTAGGTCTATTGGCCATACTTTCTTTGAATCTGATGGATGGAAGGAAGGAAGAAAAGGAATAACTATGTTCCGTCACTGATGTACCACATCTAAATTTAAAAGTTAAATGAAACTATATGGTTCCAAAGATCTTTTCAGGTCTCAAACAGTTAGTATGTATATATGCAGACACAATGAATTAAAATTTGTACCAAGGCCCAGATTCAAAAACAGGTCTCCTGCTCAGTATGCAGATGTGCTCACCATATACTACATGGGCACAGTGGCTTTGCACAACTGCATGGACTACCCTAGCACACCTCTCTTCTCAATCCAAATTCCTGTTCACACCTCAGTCCATTTGGTATTCTCCTTAAAGTCAAATAGCATTGCAGATGCTCTCAAACTGTGCCAGAATCCCAGTGCAACATTGAATGAAACAGGTCATCCTGCCTGAAACCCAAGTGTAGGTGTTTTAGACAAATGACACTATATGGTTCCACAGACCATTTCAAGTCTCAAACATTGAGTTTCGTTCAATGTTGAAGCGCTATTCCAATATAGCCTTATTCACCAACTTTGGCAGCCTGCTCCCCACATACTCCCAACATATATGGAAATTTGCAACTGGAACATAACCAAAAGCTCAAGGGAGAGGATATGGCAGCCGTACGTGAGTATTTTGTAGAGCACATAGATTTGTACTACATGGAAGGAAGCACTTCATTTGGAAAATGTTGTATGAAGGTGGTGGTTTGACGCGGCTCCCAATGCAACTCTATTTGTGAATAAACACTGCAATCTATATCTTTACTGAATCTGCTTACTGTTTTCATCTCTTGGTCTCTCTCTACAATTTTTACCATCCACAATTCTTCCCAATACTAAACTGGTGATCCCTTGATGTCTCAGAATGCATCTTCTCAACCAATACCGTCTTTTGGTTAAGTTATGCTACAAATTCCTTGTCTCCCTAATTCTAATCAGTACCTCCTCATTATTTAAGTTATTGACCCAACCAATCTTCAGCAGTCTTCTGTAGCACCACATTTCAAAAGCTTCTATTCTCCATTTATCTGAACTGTTTATTGTCCATGTTTCACTTCCATACATGGTTACACTCAGGACAAATACCTTCAGAAAAGACTCCCTAACACTTAAACCCATATTAGATGTTAACACAATTCTCTTCTTCAGAAATGCTTTTCTTGTCATTGCCAGTCTACATTTTATATCCTCTCTACTTCAGCCATCATCAGTTATTTTGCTGCCTCAACAGCAAAATTCATTGTTATTTGTAATCTAACTCTCTTGGCATCACCTGATTAATTAAACTACATTCCATTATCCTTGTTTTTCTTTTGTTGATGTTCATGTATGGTGACCAAAATGTGGACTACGTCCAAAATTAAGTGTGTTAATATGATGAAGAGAGCCTTTTCTGGGTGGAAAGAGAAATTTTGCCCTTCACATTCTTATGTTCATTCATATTACCAGTGTTGCTTTTGGACACAAGAAGTGACTGGAATGTCATCCAAAAACCATTTCAATTTTTAAATGGACAACAGAAGACTAAACCAGTTCAGACTCTGCCACAACTGATGTTCGTAAAATATGGAAACAAACATGTATACTGAAACTTCCTGGCAGATTAAAACTGTGTGCCGGACTGAGACTCGAACTCAGGACCTTTGCCTTTCGCGGGCAAGCGCTCTACCAACTGAGCTACCCAAGTACGACTCTCGTCCCGTGCTCACAGCTTTAATTCCGCCAGTACCTCATCTCCTGTGAGGACGGGATGTACCTCATCTCCTGTGAGGATGGGACGAGAGTCTTAACTGGGTAGCTCAGTCCGTAGAGCACTTGCCCGCGAAAGGCAAAGGTCCTGAGTTTGAGTCTCGGTCCGGCACACAGTTTTAATCTGCCAGGAAGTTTCATATCAGCACACACTCTGCTGTAGAGTGAAAATTTCATTCTAGAAACATGTATACTGTCTGATCTCGCGTCATATTGCACACGATCCATTGTTCAGGCATTTCCCACATGAAACACAGAAGCCAACTCATTCTTCTTTTGACCTGTGAAAGAGCTCACAACTGTTCTGTATTATTTTAGTAATGTGATTCTTATGCCACAAAAACTCATTATGTTGCTGATTCCAGAGCATATCTGTTGGTGCAATGCAGCCACATTTTTGTTAAGGAATATTATTTGTACTAATAGTAGCATCTGGAATGTTCACGTATGTGACCGCAAATTTATTTGTTTATTTACTTACTTATTTATTTATTTTGCTCACAGTCTAACAAAATACTGAAACTCTTAATTAAACCTGAACTACCCCCTCTTTCAGTGTTTATAACAGGAAACAGTAACGGAGGAAGCAAGTATTTTGCAGACATTATCTATGTGTAATGTTGTTCTTTGGTTTTACAGAACAAGGAAGGGAACTCGTGCCCATTAGCCATCAGAGACAACACTTCTATATAAAAATGCACTGCCTTTCTTGAACTACAGGAGAGATGCTTTTAATCAAATATTTGAGAACTGCCATCCAAGATAAACCTGAGAATAATTTATCACTTTCCCTTTGGAAACTATACTCTAAAAAAATCAAGAACCCTACTGTAGCTGTTAAGACATCCAACAATAATTCACAGTGACAAAAATTTAATATTTTTTCCAGTTTTGTAATTACACTTGTGAATAGCTCTATGTTATAGTAATATGCCAAATACAAGAATCATAAAAATTGCATGAAAAACAAGACACGAACAGATGAGGGGGTATTTTAACTGGCAGAAATACAAAGGAATAACTTAACAAAAGAATGAAGACAAAACTTTTGAATTTGTTAGATGACGAGAGGATGGAAAGAAGGTGAGATGTCACACGAACAATGTACACAGTAAAAGTGGGAATAGATACAGAAATAAAATTTAACACAACATCAATCTTCTCCATTCCATGACGCTGAAACATCTTGCCTTTGTTTCCATCTGCATTTAAACTACATAGACATTTCATAATTTCTCCCGACATTATTTATGTGTTAATAACTGCACTAAATTTTGAAAATTATTACTACCAGATGCATTTATCTGCTGTAGCTGCAGTTATTGTTGCTTCACTACTCTCCCACAAATACTGCCATATATTCCAAGAGCACCTGTGTGATGGAGAGAGAGATTGCCTCATTCAGCAGTATACTAAGAGGGCTGAGGCCCTGATGTTGAAGTTCTGGGCCAACATCTTCATTTTGTCAAAATCTATTGAGTGTATACTGTTCTGCAAGACTAATGTGCTAGAATGTCCCATATATGTGTGTAGTTTGTGTGAAATGAAGTATTATTTCGAAGTTATGACAATTTGGTCAATGTATAACAGACTCCAGTCTCAAAGTAAGGTCTTGGTACACAGTCCACAGCATCTTTTACAAAATATCCTTAATGATCTAGCCATGTTAACTGTAAAGGGTGTTTCAACATTCCAACAATGACCTCAATCATCTTCATCAGGAGTAAAACTAATTATTGCCACTGCTGTTTATGCTGCCGTAAGTTTTCACATACAACTTTTCTCAAACACAGGGCTCAGTCCAGCAAGTGTTTCCAACTACTTTCCAGCAGGAGATTTCTCTTCAAATTTTATGAAATATTGGCATGATACTTCAGTTCCTAACACATATTTCTCAACAGAAAAATAGTAATTTGGAAGATCAAGACAACTGCACCACTGTGATGTCTATTACATTATTCTGTAAACAATTAAATAATTGGCTTATTCTTCAAAAAGAATCAAGAACAATGACAATACTTCAGTCTCTAGCTGATGGAGCAGGTATAACTCATTATAAAAATGTTAATACCAGCACTGCAAGTAATTATTCTACAATATCTATGAAAGATTAGGAAGCTCTGAATGTTACAATAAAGTGGCATGTCATAACAATGGATGAAACCTGAGAAGTTAAAATAGAAGTTTAACTACATCAACAATGAATACTGCTGGCAAAGGCTTGTCAGTTTAGTTAGGTGGGTGTAGCATGCAGCAGCATCAGGCATATGAAAAGTATATTATTTGAAGCAAGCTCATGAAGTGAAATAGAAGAAAAACTTTTTAAGATAAATTACCAACACACTGAATTGCAAATTATGAACAGGAAAGCAAGTTTCTCATTTGTTCTGGGGAAATAATTGTCATACTTGTGTAAAGACCAGAAATCAATAATGAATAGAACATACAAGCAAAACACAAGAGGATGTGTATGAGACCAAAAGCAAGAAAAATTTAATAACTCTTTAGCAAGCATGTTAGCATGTCTTTTACACAGAGAGATTACTGACTGACAGAAACAAATAAATAAAATAAAAAAGATATTAATTCAGTGGCTGTCCAGACCTTGACATGCGCTGGAGTTACCTGACTGAAGCGTATCGCACCTGAACTGCTAACACGAACCACTAATGAAACTACAAGTGCTGCCCCTTCCCGCCTCCCTCATTTAACAGATGCATTATGACTCTATGACTCCATTTTTCCAATGTAGGAAATTTATAAAATGTAATCCACTGGGTTGTTGATATGAAACATCACGAGGAGAGGTTTTAAATACAAATTACAGCTGCACCCCTAGACAGCATTCCAGCAAAATTTTCAGCATATTGAGAAACAGTGTATATGAAATATATCACAACTGTATAGAATTAAACAATGGAAAATCCAGGATGGAATGTAACAATACGGGAGAAGGAAAGTTGCTACTCACCATATAGTGGAGAAGCTGAGCCGCAATAGGCACAATAAAAAGATTCTCTCTCTCTCTCTCTCTCTCTCTCTCTCTCTCTCTCTCTCTCTCTCTCTGCAAGTGTAGTTTCAGCTCTCTGAGACTGCAGATGTGTGCAAGTTGCGCTTGCGCGAGTGTGTGCGTGTGCGCGGGCGTGTGTGTGTGTGTGCGCACGTCTAATGCTGACAAAAGCCTTAATGGTCGAAAGCTATGAGTGTGTGAATCTTTTTATTGTGCCTATCGTAGCTCAGCATCTCCGCCATATGGTGAGTAGCAACTTTCCTTCTCTCGTATTGTTACAACTGTATGGAAGTACTACTAAATATACCATACATCTGAAACTTCATAATACTGTAGGAACTTAAAATATTTATGCGATCTATCAATGCTTTAAATATATAAATTATCATTTTTTAAAAGTTATTTCCATACTGTAATTGCAGATTACATCCAAAAGTAAATAGTTACTGAACCCCAGCAAATTAAAATATGCAGATTAAGAGGGCGCAGAAATATGTTGCTTCAGGGCACTGTAGTAAGACACCACAGTGAATCAGTGCATCAATACTTCAAGGAAACAGGCAAGCCCATGCAAAACTCTCACAGGTATGCAGAAGCAGATAGATACAGTAGCAACATCAGTTATAGCAATAAAGAAATGAAAGGATTTTTTTTTCCATTACTTCCTAGCACATAAGTAAAACCTGTTTGTCACATCAATCATACCAAATGTAACACACACAACACAACACAACAAAAGGAACACTTCACTCTGTTCCATGGGAGGACACATGCATGCAAGTAAATTATCATACTACATTACCAACAATTACATTTTGATGATTTTTCTGAAGGTACACATATAGTTAAGTACACTATATATTCTGGATATCATGAAAAAATTTTCTTTATTTTCTATAAGAACAGTTGGTGTTGTTTGTTTTTCAGCAATTGTGTTAACGAGAAAGGGCGTAACGAATTAGGCTGTTTCTTAGAATGACATACATTTTAGGAAAATGCAAGAGATGATTTAAGAAGTTCAAAAATAGTTCTCCACAAATTTAGAGTTGAAATATTGAGGTTAAAGAAAAACAAAGTGCCGTAAGTATTAAAACATGAATGAATGGAACACTAATTGTTATAGAAGCAATGATGCATAGGAAAGGAAGGAAAAGGGGAAAATAGGTCTGAATGGAAAATTTAACAACACATACTTCTTCAATCTATCATGTCATGAACGTATTACAGGACTTTTTTTTCCGAGAGCAGGCATTGTCTGCACGGGGAGACAGTTAAAACAAAGTTTTTGAGAAAAAAGTCACAAGTTTTTTTTTTTTTAAAGAATTGGAAATTTTTGTAGAAAAGAAAAAAACCCACAAAATTTTCTGAATGAACAAAACTAATTTAATTTACATGGGTCCTCCCAGTTATTTGATGAAGTTCTGTAGATAGGAACCAAAATATACCACCTGCCTTATCAAACTAACAGAAATATTTTTAAAAATAATAGTTTTGAATGTATTTTTGTACAGACACTTTTAAATATGTATTTTGTGTAACGTATAATAATTTTTACAGATGTTCTCGTATTTTTCAAAAGCTACGGACATATGTACAGATACACGCCCATAAAAGAGGCAATTAAAATGTAACCTTCATTTTCTATAGTTGTAAATTATCTTTGGATAGACTATACCATGGAAGTTACAGCTACTGCTGTACAGTCAATTTCATCTTTGGCATTCATCAATGTCATCATTTACTACCGTACTTTAAACTTAAGTTTAAATACTACAGGACAGTCGAATTAATCTTTACAAATTCAGCTAACTTTAAAGATAATTGTTAATGCTGTCACCCAACTTTAAATGTAAGTCACCATACTGTAAGTAGAATATGTACTTTACATAATGTATATGTAAGTTTCCCATATTATCTCAATTTGTATCTTTTTCCGTATACATTTTCATGACGCTCTTGTTCATTTGAAGAGCAAAACCACCCAATAAAAAATACAAAGTACCACTTTTCAAAAACTTTGCATTACAGGCCTATGGTTAAATGGAATGCAGTGCACCATCAACTGGTTATATTTTTAAGTCGAAACTTGCACAAATTTTTGAACTAACCAGTTCTAAGTGTGTATGCAGTTGGAAAAGGTGAACTGAAGAATGCAGTTATTAGTTTGTCTATGTTGACGGACAGAAAATAAAATGTAGTAGCAACAATGCAGTCATTAGCCCCTACCCTCATCCATAAGGACACTATTGTTCCTCAGACAAAAAGCAAATATGATTCGAAGTTCATAGAAATAATGTTACTATTCAGATCTTCTAGTATGAACAGTCCCAATAAAAACAAACATTGTTTTGTGGTGGTGATGGTGGTAGCAATATGACATCTTGTGGCCTCACACTTCTGCTATACGGTGAGTGGTATCCTTTCTTCAATTATTTACATTCTTCCAGAATTTTTCTTACTACCTTTATCCCTTGATCTTATTCAGAATGATTACACTGACTTGTGCAGTGCTTTTAATTGTGTAAAACACATAATTTCCAAATGACAGAAATTATAGCTGATCAACAGACAACAGATAAATTAAAGTTAACTGTGTACTTTTTGGAACATGAGAGCCTCTACTCTAATAAAGTCAAAGAAAAAAATTACTGACACAGATAGGTATAAGGGAATGCCAAAGATATACACTGCAGTAGTTTTTGCTTCTAATACTCTAAATACATTTTATCTATTAATTGTGCCTTCTCACATTTTCTGCTTTTGGTGAGTACAGACTATTTATACAGCTTCTCCTTTTTAGCATAATCTACCATCTAATTTTACCCTGCCTATATATACTCAATAATACGTAACTTACTTCCAAACCATAACCAAAAAAAATTTTCCCACTTCCAACACTACCGCTGCAATAAAATCAACCGTTTCCAGCTCACAAACGGTTCCTTTCACCTATTAAACAACAATTTTGGCTAGTTCTAACAACTTTTGCTTTATTTCCATTTCCGTTTTTCCCACAAAACTGATCATTTTTAGCCACTTCCCACAGGTTTTAACGTCATCATTTCTTTGTCAGACAATTGTTAGCCTCATTTTCATAATCTGCCACCACAAAACCACTCCTTTTAATACATTTACACGCAGTTTTTTTTTAATTTTTCCCGAATTTCTCCACCCTTTAACGTGTTTTGGAAGCAAACCAACCACCTAACCTTTGTGCACACCATTGTTTACCAACCCAAGTTCACCAAAGGATCAACATAACTCAGCTTTAACCAACATTTTTTCGACTTTTTTTCACACCGGATCTTCAGTTGCTTTCTAGTTCACCTTTATCTCTCCCCATATATTTTTATTTTCATTTTCATTTCAGCCTCATGTTACACTTTCCACCTTCTAATACCATGTCACCCTCACAACATCCCCACAATGACCCCATTAAGTTTTATTTACATTCCCTCCGCAAACATGCCTTCGCCCTAGCCAGATTGCACTCCCATATTTTATTTACTCAGGCTTGTCTGACATTTGGCATTAACCCCAAAGGCCTCACACTCGAAAATCCCATCTCTGGGTGTAACCCTTCTTTCCGTCAGTCCCTATACCATTTCCAAACTGAACAATCCATAGCCCTCACCCGCCTAATCCTTCACCTACACATCAACTCAGCCAATGAACACACCCGTCAACTCCTATCCTTAATAAGAGTCCTCAATCTTTCCTCTCCCACATCCACACCGGCTGTTCAGAGCATCCTCCTACAAGCCAACCGCAAATTAGAACAGCATGCCACCCTCCACCTCAAAAAACTATCCAATCTCCTGGGTTCCCCCCTCCAGAAAGGCAACTCACTCACCCTCCACAACCTTTCCAGCAAACCTCAACCTTCTCTCATTGCACACAGACCCAGTCTCTCTCATCTACTCAATCTCCCACTTCCAGCTCCACTCCCCCCAAAACCTCAAAATTCTAATCAACACAATCTGTAACCACAACACCCCAATTCAGTAGTTAACCTTTCCTCCACACCTCTCTCCCAATCCGAAACCTCTGTCCTATCCAAAGGCCTCACCTTCAGCCCTCATTAAAGATTACTGTCCAACACTCGTACACTCTGCTGGAAATATCACATTGCCACGAAGAAAAATAATCCTAATCCTACCACTAATGATCCAACTCCCCAAGACACTATCCAAATTGAACCATGCCTGGAACAGTTCCGTCCTCCGTCACAGCGGGACCCACCTCCTCTTCCTCAAAATCACCCTCTCCAAACCTTCCAGGAATTTCTCACTTCCAGCCTTGCCTCTCAATCCTTCTTGAAGAACCTTAATCCTACTCCCAACATCACCACAGCTGAAGCCCAGGCTATCCATGATCTGAAGGCTGACCGATCCATCGTCATTCTTCTGGCGGACAAGGGTTCCACGACAGTGGTACTTGATCGTCGGGAGTATGTGGCTGAGGGACTGCGTCAGCTTTCAGACAACACTACATACAAAGTTTGCCAAGGTAATACCATCCCTGATGTCCAGGCGGAGCTTCAAGGACTCCTCAGAACCTCAGTGCCCCTACAAAACCTTTCACCTGACTCCATCAACCTCCTGACCCCACCGACACCTCGCACCCCTACCTTCTACCTACTTCCTAAAATCCACAAACCCAATCATCCCGGCCGCCCAATTGTAGCTGGTTACCAAGCCCCCACAGAACGTATCTCTGCCTACGTAGATCAACACCTTCAACCCATTACATGCAGTCTCCCATCCTTCATCAAAGACAACAACCACTTTCTCGAATGCCTAGAATCCTTACCCAATCTGTTACCCCCGGAAACCATCCTTGTAACCATTGATGCTACTTCCTTATACACAAATATTCCGCACGTCCAGGGCCTTGCTGCGATGGAGCATTTCCTTTCATGCCGATCACCTGCCACCCTACCTAAAACCTCTTTCCTCATCACCTTAGCCAGCTTCATCCTGACCCACACCTTCTTCACTTTTGAAGGCCAGACATACCAACAATTAAAGGGAACAGCCATGGGTACCAGGATGGCCCCCTCATACGCCAACCTATTCATGGGTCGCTTAGAGGAAGCCTTCTTGGTTACCCAGGCCTGCCAACCCAAAGTTTGGTACAGATTTATTGATGACATCTTCATGATCTGGACTCACAGTGAAGAAGAACTCCACAATTTCCTCTCCAACCTCAACTCCTTTGGTTCCATCAGATTCACCTGGTCCTACTCCAAATCCCATGCCACTTTCCTCTATGTTGACTTCCATCTGTCCTATGGCCAGCTTCACACATCTGTCCACATCAAACCCACCAACTAGCAACAGTACCTCCATTATGACAGCTGCCACCCATTCCACATCAAACGGTCCCTTCCCTACAGCCTAGGTCTTCGTGGCAAACAAATCTGCTCCAGTCCTGAATCCCTGAACCATTACACCAAAAACCTGAAAACAGCTTTCGCATCCCGCAACTATCCTCCCGACCTGGTACAGAAGCAAATAACCAGAGCCACTTCCTCATCCCCTCAAACCCAGAACCTCCCACAGAAGAACCCCAAAAGTGCTCCACTTGTGACAGGGAACTTTGCGGGACTGGATCAGACTCTGAATGTGGCTCCTACCCTTGTAACCGCCCCCGGTGTAAAACCTGTCCCATGCACCCTCCCACCACCACCTACTCCAGTCCTGTAACCCGGAAGGTGTACACGATCAAAGGCAGAGCCACGTGTGAAAGCACCCACATGATTTACCAACTGACCTGCCTACACTGTGACACTTTCTATGTGGGAATGACCAGCAACAAACTGACCATTCACATGAATGGACACAGGCAGACAGTGTTTGTCGGTAATGAGGATCACGCTGTAGCTAAACATGCCTTGGTGCACGGCCAGCACATCTTGGCACAGTGTTACACCATCCGGGTTATTTGGATACTTCCCACTAACACCAACCTATCAGAACTCCGGAGATGGGAACTTGCTCTTCAATATATCCTCTCTTCCCGTTATCCACCAGGCCTCAACCTCCGCTAATTTCAAGTTGCCGCCACTCATACCTCACCTGTCATTCAACAACATCTTTGCCTTTGCACTCCCGCCTTGACTGACATCTCTACCCAAACTCTTTGCCTTTAAGTATGTCTGCTTGTGTGTGTGTGTGTGTGTGTGTGTGTGTGTGTGTGGGTGCGCGCGCGCGAGAGAGTGTATACCTGTCCTTTTTTCCCCCCTAATGTAAGTCTTTCCGCTCCCGGGATTGGAATGACTCCTTACCCTCGCCCTTAAAACCCACATCCTTTCGTCTTTCCCTCTCCTTTCGTCTTTCCCTCTCCTTCCCTCTTTCCTGATGAAGCAACCTTAGGTTGCGAAAGCTTGAAATTTGTGTGTGTGTTTGTGTATTTTTTTATTGTGTCTATCTACCAGTGCTTTCTCGTTTGGTAAGTCACAGCATCTTTGTTTTTTAACTGGTAAAACAAACATACAAATACCTACTAGAGGCTTACTGCAGTCACTGACAACTGGATGCCTCATGAGCTTTTGTTTCAGCACTAATTCAAGTGTACCGTAGCAACCAGAAAAATTTGACATGCAAGTATGGAATAAGTAAGTTTGGTTTCATAATATTGTTCATAAAGTTTAATAGTGATCTTATTTCACCATGTGAAAGTTTCAATAAATCAAATAATAAGAGGGAAGTTACAGGATTAAGCTCATTTTTTTAACCTGTTAACAAGAAGTTTATAGAATGAAGCTTTCAAATTTTAAATTATTCTTTAACATTATCTGACACAGAGCAAAATGTCTTGCTAAGTAGGTACATAAAAGAATAATAGTAGCTCAAATACAAAAAGAAGCAACAAGTCCCTAAAAATTCATGCACACTGTCCAGTATGTTAACAGTTTCATGAATTACAAATCTGTGTGTGATATGTAGAATGACCCTTTAATAATATGTAATGAGGAGGAGGAGCAGGAGGAGGAGGAGGAGCAGGAGGAGGAGGAGGAGAAGAAGAAGAAGAAGAAGAAGAAGAAGAAGAAGAAGAGTACGACACAGAAAAACAGTTCAATTTCACACTTTATCTGCGTGAAATACGTATTTCTAAACAAAAATAAGTGGCATAAAATTGGTTCCAAAAATATGCAAGCCATTTTTATCAATGTGCATCATCATATATGTATGTCAGATGGCCCTAAACAAGAAAAATAATTACATTATCACAACAAGTATTCTAAAATATAAGACACACTCTCAGCTGTTTTGACAAACTTAATTAATAATTCCTGCTTGATCAAGGCAAAACAAGGCTCAATATTTGATGTTTCACACTGTTTCATTTTTGTTCAAACAGAGAGACTTATTACCAGCATAATAATAAATTAGGAGTTCTCTTATCACATTTCTCTACCTCTACAGACAGCACTGAGATCTTTCTATTAACTTACAATTTATAACAACAATATGAAAATAAGAAATTACTGAAAATTCATACAACAAATCATTTATTCTTACTGATCCAATTGTACTTCAAATACATAAATAATGCGTTGATTGCAGTGTTAGAGCAACAGACTCATTTTCACTGATATTTCTTTCACCAATGTCTCTTAATATAATTTGATGCTTACCTGCATTAGCGTTTTCCGGGTATTCAAGTTGAGGCAACAAGAAACAAGTTAAAACCTGTTCACCTGTTTCTTCATCCACATCAGTTTGGAATTTCAGCATTGGTTGAGCTTGGTTTTCTGCCAGCCACACAGCTTTCAGATTAAGGTTTGTCAATGAAAATGGCAGATACTGTAACCTGGAATACAACATATGTTGCAGCACAACTATCTCACAAAACAACACTATCATGATGTGATGTAAAAAATATTCATTGGTGAATGATAAAACTAACTGACATATTTCTATATACACTAAAACTAACTATCACCATAAATACATTTTTTTTTCCTTTTAAAAGCTGTATCTGCAATTCATCATCAATTTTTTCAGTTCATCCTCTATTCAACATTTTAACATCCTAACTCTGGTCTAACAGACGTGCAGAACTCTGTTACTTTTGCTTTAGAAATGGATTATTACAGATTTGGGTTTTAATGTGTTAAAAAAGTAACTACTACTATTGCCAGCATGAAAAATGCTCCTACCAAGCAACAGAGTTAGGTATGTAAAAGAAGGGAGCTAGTTTTTTCACTTACAATGCAACTTCAAACATATTTCAACCAAAACATCCTGACATGTGTGTGTTTTTTCACTTGTTAGCATTAGTATCCATGTCATGCAACATAATACATCGTGTAAAGTTAAGTAACATGATGTCATGTCGTGCAACATGACACATACCATCATCTGTCATGTTGTGCAACATGACACATTGTGCCATTAAAGTTTAGGATGGAAGCATCCCCACTCTGACATACTTCCTATAATAAATGCACTTCCTGTTGTAGATGCATCCCACTCTCTAGACGCTCACAAAGTCTATTACTTGTTTTTACACTCCTCACAATGCACGTAACAGGTGTGAGTTTTGGGGAGAAATTGTCTTCTCAAGAGAGGGGGGAAAAGCGAAAAAACACCTCCCCCAGAAATTACAACAAAATTGCTTTAGTGTTCTCCCAGGACTGAATCTATCCCCAGAGATTGTACACGAAACCCCCCCCCATTTTTCCAGAAAAACTTTTTTAGCTGTGACACATATGCTCTTCAACCATATGATGATATATACTGTTTACTATGGCTGGTGAATCATCTGTATTTGGGGCAGAGGATCAGAGACTTTAGCCTATACATTGTAAAATGCAGGTGTGCTACACCTTGCATTTAAGAGAGCTCACTGGACTGCAGGAAGTAGGACTGACTTGTAAAAAAGCTTTAATATGCCAAGATGTTTTGATTTATAAGTCTTTGAAACTGCCAGGTAAGTCAGAAAGCTAGTTCCCTTCTTTTAAATCCTTGACAATGCATAGGACACATTCACCTTTTTGTGCTATGATAGGAGCATCTTTCATTCTGGTTCCCCACTTTTACTGTAGCACAATTCTGGCGTTAGGCCATACAGCTTGGCAACTGATGTACATTTCTCTTGACTCTGGCGATGGCTGATCCGGTATTGGTTCTTTTTTGAACCATGTTGCTTACACTGTGGCAACAGATACAACTTTCACAAAACAACAGGACAGCCATGAACAACATGTACTTGTCTACATTATTGCAAAATCTGAACCAATTCGCATGAGTTTCAAACACAGAAGTGGCATTTGTAAAAGAATGTACAAAAAAGTGTTTTCTGCACCTATAATCTGAATGAATTGTAAAACTGCATTTTTTATTTATTTGATTCAGTTTAAACCATTTCCAAGCATAAAAATGAATTTTACAGCTGCATTTAGCTCAACTTGTAAATCATCGTACCTTGACAACAGACATGATTAATTTGGAGGGCGGGGGCGGAGGGGGGGGGGGGGGGGGGGGGGGGGATTGTTTTGACTTTATCCATTTATCTGACTTCATGCAAAGTCTGAACTGATTCATAAAAGTTTAATGTATGGAAGTGGGACACTTCAATAACCTCACAGAATTTTTTCCCCTTTTCATGTAAAATCCAAATTGTGTACATATAAACAGTGCCATTAGCTGAGCATTAATTTCAGCCCAATTAAAACTTTTGTCAAAGGGATTAATAGACTCACACAATTTGCCTCGGTGCGAGCTCCAGTTCGTCATTCCAATATACTGTAACACAGCTATAGTAAGACATATGTTCCAATGGCTGTACAAATAGTTGCTAGTCTGAGCTAAACTAAAAACTTTTTACCCAAATTCCTACCTCAAACAAAGACCTCCCCGTGCAGAGCCTTTTCTCACATATTGGTTACAGTGCTCCCACATTGTAATGATATCTGGAGTGCGTATTGCATTGTAAGTACACCTCATAGCCAGGAGGGTGATGCATTTCACCCAGCAAAGCTAACAGCATTATCACCTCCGATGGGAATTCAATGAGTAAATTATCATGGTGCTAAAACCAATTTCAAAATTGGTGACTGGTTTAATGTTTCAAGATTCTATCATTCTACAGGTGTGGTATGAAGAAACAACTGAAATGGAAAAGATGGGCCAATTACCTGTTTCCAGAAACATCCAATACATGAAGTTCTGAACAGTTTCCGACCTCCGACGGAAGGTATTGCAGTTTATTATAACGTAATGAAAGAACTCCAAGCTGTGACAGTCGTCCTGTAAACAAATGAACAGGTAAAATATTATGTTAACTGTAACATCATAAATCCACATGAAATATTATTTTAACATATGATCATGCTTTACTACATGTGCTTAAAATGCAGGGAACTGTATCACTTCTTACTTCATAACAGAAGTTAAGCCAAACAACAGCACTGATGGAGAATGCAAACTAAAAAAATAGTGAATAGTTATGGAATTGATAAAACTCACCTATTTCTACTGGCAAGCTCTGCAGGATATTTCGGTCCACATTTAAATTTGTTAAGTTGATCAGATTTCCTATTGTTACTGGGAGCTCCATTAGGAAGTTCTCTGTCAGGATTAGTTCCTGAAGGTTTTCACATCTAACAAACAAACATCTAAGTCACATTTCACAGAAAATGGAAGATAATCTTTTATGAAAAAAGAAGCAAGTAAGTTTGTTACATTTGCAAAGCACTTGGTAAATATCCCCAACATTCACTGAGGTAAATTCTGCAAAAGGTGTGTCTGCAGCAGCAATTGGAGCATATGCAAAGGATGTAGAAGTGGTTCTTCGGTGACATGAGCACATCACCTTTCAGGAAGTAAGACACCACAGAACTCTTCTGAGCTTTCTTCATCTTAATATAAGGAGTGTTCATGTGAAAGGTACGAAACATTGTAACAACCAAATCAGCTGAAATTTGCATATGCTGCTTTGGGATAACATAGTTAGACATCTAGGGATGGGAATGTAGTGTCATCACATCCCCCTAAAAAATCAAAGCTATATCCTCATCAGCGGACAAGGTGATGCTCGCCGTCTTTTTTTGATGTCAGATGTCCAATACGCAGCGAATTCCTCAAGCACAGAAAGTCCATAAACAGTGCCATGTACTGTGAGACACTCTGCAGACTACACCAGTCTATCAAGAGCAAACAGCCTGGGTTGCTCATTGAGGGAGTGATTCTGCTCCATGGAAAGGCACATCCATACACCTCCAAGGTCACACAAAGTGTAATGGCCATGTACAAGTGGAAGCAGCTTGAGTACCCACCCTACAGCCTGGGGCTCTATTCCGTATCATTCATACTGATCGGTGCAGTGAGTTAGCTTTAGTAGTGACATCAATTTCGGTTTGAATATCCGACATTCCTATTCAGTAAGCTTCCGAGACCTTATAGCGATCGGTCCTCCTGGCGATTTTTCGACAACCATACCGAGAGGTTTTGAATTTCGGTATGGCCCTCTTGTTCGGTTCGGTGTGGGTTACTGAAGAAACAAGGACGCGTCCATGTGGAAAGTGAGTTCATAGTAGACTATCTTCCTCTGTTAGAATTAAAAGTTTAAAAAAAATCATTTAATTTCAAAAAGTCAGCTCTGCTTACGTATATATCTTGAGTGTTGGCTGAAATTACTAGCGACTTCACATACTCTTTTCTGCAAATGGTTTATTTACTAATTATCAAAATGCATTTAAAACTTTTAAGTAACAATGCAATGGAATTTTATGAAGCCTGTTAGAGGAAACCATCCAAAATTTTATGCACTCACAGCTTACCCCCGCATCATTTGGCAATGAAGTCAGCCTGTCTCTCTCTCTCAAATGAAATTAGATAAAATAACGAGTTGTAGTAATGAAGCAATGAACTGCCGTGGCAAAGGACATAGGTTCGTATACTGCAGGATGCAAAAATATTTTATCCTCTTCATGTTTGCAACATATTCTGAGACTTCGTTAATCGTCAAAGTTAAGCATTTTTCTGAAATACTCGTTGTAATTTACACGTAAGAGCGTGCTTTCTCAGTAATAAGTATCTCCGATTTCGTGACTTCCATATGTTTATTAAGAAATGAAAGATGAAAGTACTGTGCAAGAACAACTGACAGTGACATTTATACTACTTCTTGTCACAAATAATTCACCATTTTTTTTTGAATACGTAGCTTGTCACAAGTATCTGTTTGCAATAGAATCCTTACCAACAGTAGACAGAGATGAAAAATTCCCGCCTCAGTATTTTCAGACTATACCGCCATATGTGAAACATTTTCATTCATCAGGTGCATGTTATAAACTACAACGAACTTCTATAGCTACACTCGCCACACGCTCCTGAAAAGGTGATTTTTTAAATTTTGTTTTTGCGAGCAAAATTGTTGATGTATCATATAGGGAAGTAGGCTACTTTATCATTTGGATCTCTGTGAGCGAGTTACAACCACAATCTATGCATCATCTTATTATTTGACATTCTCTTAAACAATTTTTCGGGTTTGTGGAGATGTGTTCCATCTACGCAAATAATTGAAGGCAGTTCATTCACATATGCGTTTCGCTTCTTTTATTTGTGAAGCATCATCACAAATAAAGAAAGCAAAACGCATATGGCAATAAATAAACTGCCTTCAATTAGTTGAGTAGAGGGAATGTACCTCCATGAAGTTTGAAGCAACTAAGGAATGACGGAAAACAGAAAAAAAGTGACAATTTTTTCAGGTGTTTCTATAGATGTACTTGTACAATGTGGTTCTACACTCTATTCTTCTATAGATGTACCTGTACAATGTGGTACTACACTCCATTCCTAACTCATATTCTGAAACAAGAAACCCAAAACAAGACATCGATGTGAATGAGAATAAAATTACATAATGTGACATTTATGACAGTTTCCAGAACACAGTCAATATTCTATTGTTATCACGCATTCATGGAAGCATGCGGTCAGCAAAATTTGAACAGTATTACGTACTGAAACCTCGTTTTTCGGTACTGTGCCAGCTGCTAGCCACTTTTGAGTTCATGTCACTGTGGCGTTCCAGCTTGAATGCACGGATCTGAGGCAGATTGCTTTTGATTGGTTGGTACGAGGAGAACTGAGAACAGCTTTTCTGTTCACTAGGACAGTTCGACATTGCTTCCGAAATGCTTACAGAATAATGTTGGGGCTCTCTTTCGAAAACAAGACCATTCGGTGTGCTCATGTACCAAACTGATCAGCAAAATGGCGGAAAGATACAGAATAGGGGCCGGCCCTGCACATGTTGCCCTGCAGCTTAAATGTAACTGGCCTGCCGAACAACCATCTCAAAAGCACTTCAGCTCAGATGATGAACTGAAGGACACAGTAAAGGAGTGGCTCATGTCACAGCCACAGGAAATCTGGAAATGGGGAATCCCTTGGCTCATGAAACAGTGGGATAGTTATGTTCAGGCCTCTGGTGAGTACTTTTGAATAAAGACCAACAATACCCAAAGAATTGTTTTGGTTGCAAATAATGAATTATTTATGAATAAAGGAACCAATTCACTGAAAAGCAGAAATGCTGCATCACCAACAGAAGCACCAACAAAACATACATAGCTTTGCTTTGCTAGCTTTCGGCATGAAATTTCTTTCTCAAGCTATAGGAGAAAAACACAAACACACACACACACACACACACACAAAACCACAACCCTTTCCCATTACCCCCGTCCAATATGTGTCAACTAGTTGTGTGCTGCCATCTTGCACCCTAGACTGTGAAATCACAGGCCCAGCCATCTGCCACCTGCCTCCTCTACCTGCACCTCTAGCTAGCCCATGGACGGCTCCCCGCTTTCCCATGAGCCGCTAGATGCTTGCCACCAACCCCTTCCTGCCTCCCACCTCTCTCAATCTCTCAGCCCACCTCAGCCTACACCCCCACCTCATCCCAGTACACTCACCGTGGGCCAGGAGAGACCTGACAGTTGACTGATCACAATGTAGGGAGGAGACAGGCATGTGTGTGTGTGTGTGTGTTTTCTCCTACAGCTTGAGAAAGGTATTGCACTCCAACAGCTAGCAAAGCAAAGCTCTGTACCTTTTGCTGGCATATCAGTCGATGACGCAGCACTTCTACCTCTCGATGAGTCATCTCCTTTATTCATAAGTAATTCATTATTCTCAACCAGAGCTTTCAGTACATTATTATACCACAAAGTGTTGTTTTGTATGTTTCCTTTTGAACACCCCTCATATTTTACCAAGATTCTACTTCCATCTTACAGTCATGATTTGGTAATCACCAAAGTTTTCTGCAGCTAAAAAGACAAACATACGACTTCAAATTGCAATTACATTTTCTTTGATGCTTTCCCTTTGTTTACCTTTTCTGTGTTCAACTGAACTACAATATGCGGAAATGGCATACCTAATCAAATTTGAAAAGCTGTGAGCTTATGAAAAAGACCCACGGAAGTAGCATATTCAGATGATATTTTTGTTTTCAAGAAATTGTGGACCAGGCACTATAAAAAGGTGTGTATCATATGAAACAGCAGAAAGAGGTATTCCCAAGAAAAATAAAATTACTTTTCAATTGTCCAAGTTGAAGCATATTAAACACAAATCAGATATGAAATGGATGAGTGTTGCTTATTACTATGCCGATGGATGGACTAGACAAGCACACATTTTCTCTTGAATGCTACGATATCCCTCAGAATCTACTGATGATAAAGCATATCTCAATGGCAGTCCTCCAGTAATCTGCAAAAAAATTGGACAACATATGAGGTGTGGCTGTAAAATAACAAGACTATTGTTGTAAAACATTTTACTCCAAAAAATACATATTTAATTACTGTCACCCTCAATATACTCCCCCCTTCTATCCCTACAATGTTCCATGCAAACTTTCCATTAATGGAAACAGTGCTGTAAGTCTTTCTCTTAGAGCTGCTTGATGACACTTGCATTTTTTCTTTCACTGTTTCAATGACCCAAAATTTTTTACCCTTTAATGCAGATCTGAGCTTGTGGAATGGATAAACACCTTATGATGCTAGGTCAGGCAAATAAGGTGGGTGGGTCTAACACTGGGGCTCTACTTCAACAGAAAACTCTTTCATCAAACAATGTGATATAAGTCAGCACACTGTCTTGATGCAGAATCCATGACTTGTTCTTCCACAATTTGGGTCACTTTTTCTTATTTTCTCATGGATTTGAGCAAGAATCTCAAGGCAGTAACGTTCATTAATAGTTTGACCTAAAGGAATCCAGTCAAGATATACAATTCAATGAATATAAAAAACTATCATTATCGCTCTGAATCTTTATTTTCTCACTTGAGTTCCTTTTTTTTTTTTTGCATTTTCATGAGCTGCTGTTTATTCGATCATGAGAATTTTCCGTACCGGTTCACGAACACTTCTTTTATGTTGAACTGGTTGTGAAAAATTTGCCTTACATATTCTTTGTTAATATCAATGGTCAGATTCAACCAGATTACCTACTTTTTCAAGATTTTCCTCCTTTTTTTTAATGCTGAATGGCGTTCTGCGTATGACTACTAGGCCATCTTGCAAATGCTTGAACCAGTAAACTTGGGTACATGATGAACAGTCTTTTCCAAAGACTTCTTTTAGTAACGGATAGTTTTAAGTCATAGTTTTTTCAAGTTCTATGTGAAATTTGGAGACAATTCATTGCTCTTTTATTACAATTATCATTTTATGGCGAAACAATGAAACAGCTCTTGCACAAACTAAGGCCACGGCTACAATGATTTGTCTCCAGACACTAGAGATGATGCACTGAATGAGAAGGCTTCACGCTGCACAGCTATTGGTTGTTCATCTATGGCACATGTGTACTTAATCTACAACAGCATCAGTCCCATTATTTTACAGCCATACCTCACATTCCTGCAGGATATAGTGAGTTTTTCAAGACACTTTCCAAATGTCCCCAATACAAACAGAAGGCGAGGTCAATGAAAGAGAAGTGAAGCTGCCTGTAATTACTCCATTCATATGCTCTTCCCAAGATTTTTATCAACTGTAGTCACTTCCTAATTTCCTATTATGTGAAACAATAATAAAAAAGTCTTTTCTGGCAGTTTATTTCATCATAACTTTTTAAAATTCCTGTGTTGTAGAAGTCATACTTTGCAAAAAGGGCGTATTACAATAAACAAATGCACAATAACTGACTGATGCATCCCACTTTGGAGTAGATGGGGTTGGTTGGTTGATTTGATGAGGGGAGGTCATTGGTACCACAACCCAATGTCCCAGAAACTAAGGGTGAATCAACATCGACAGCACAGTCCAGTTGATAGGAAAGGAAAATGGGAAAAGAAAGATGAAAAAGGATCATCAGGCGAAGGAGAGGCAGGGAGGGGGCAAGAGCACACAGTGCCCCCAATGCGCTATGTGCAATGGGATGCTAGCACTACTGCCTACCCATCCTTGCCCCACACCATACCTTGATTGTGATACAATCAAGACAACGCCAGGAGAAGAAGACACAAGAAAAGGGGAAACAAAACAGCACAAATGACAAGACAAATCCAGAAACAGGAGTAGAAAACCTGACTAGAGTGAAGGAAAGGCCAAAGGCATCCCAAACCAATGCCAACACTAACCAAGGGTCTCCAATTCTGGAAAGAAATTCAGGTACTTATATCTGAGAGGACAAATCACCCACAAAGAAATATGAGGATGGACATAGCTGTAGAAGGCCCATCTGCGAACACCTATAACAAGGAGAGTAGGAGGGCATATTTAGTACGTAGGTGCAAAAGGTGGGGGCAGTCCAGCAAAATATGGACCACCATGAGGGGGTCCCCACCAACTACAAAGAGTGATGACTCATCACAAAGTAAAAATTCATGTGTCAATCTGGTATGGCTGATACAAAGACGGCAAAGGATGATAGATTCCTGCTGGGAGAGGCAGAGGGAAGAACACCACATGATAGGAGTCCCCTGGATTCCACAAAGCTTATTACCGTATTTACTCGAATCTAAGCCGCACTTTTTTTCCGGCTTTTTGTAATCCAAAAAACCACCTGCGGCTTAGAATCGAGTGCACAGCCAGCGGAAATTGTGAAAAAAGTTGGTGGGAGCCGCCACAACTTACTTCTGCCGTTGAATATATGTAGCGCTACACAGGCATGCTTTGTAGGCACAAAGATAAATACTGGCGCCAAAACCTCTGCGTCAGTTAATAAATTAAAAAAAAAGGGTGGAAGACAAGCTATTTTCAATGTACTACGAAAATCCGACGGGCAAGACTGTTTGGGATGTTTGTCAATATGGCCAACTCTACGTTCTGAATTTTTTTCCTATCTGTGAGAAGAGATGGTTGCTATTATAGGAACTTTTATAAATTGTGCATCACATGCAGTATCCTCGTCACCATAAGAATAATACGCATATAAACGTTTTGCCATGTATTGTTTCATGTTTTCTGCTATCTCATTTAAATCCGGTCTGCCTAATAAACTACGAAACTAGAGTGAGACAACAGCAAACGTGGAAGAATATAAATATCATGTCATGTTTATATTCATATTATTCTTATGCTTAATAGTGATACAGTCAGAAATGAAGCACGGCAATTGACTAGATTTTTAAATCTAAGATGACTCTAATTTCTGTGTACTAAAGAGGCGCCTGCAAAGATTTTCAAACGGAGAAAAATTTTCGCTAAACTCTCGTTCAGAACGGTAGCGCGCACAAAAGCAAGCCATGCCGCGAGCGGCGACAGGCCGTAAACACATAAACACGCACTATCAGAATGCGGCAAACAATGCATGACACAGTACAGTAACGCATTTTCAGCTTAGAGTGACGCAAACACCTTTAACAAAGAAAACTGCGCTTATCAGATCAAAGAAAAATAAGCTATCAATTCAAACCAGACGAAGCACGTGGAAAAGGAAGGGTACCCGTATAAATACGGACGGAGCGCCTGACGCGTAGCAATGGCTACCTGGTAAACCGTAACTGCTGAGCTTACGACTCGAACCAAACTACCGTCGCTGTATCGTCATTCATTCGACCTAAATTGTGTCTCATATTACAATGGACCAACTTTGTTTCGATTTGGAGATGCGGCCTATAATTTTTCTCTCCCCTTGAATTTCGAGTCTCAAATTTCAGGTGCGGCTTAGATTCGGGAAAATATTTTTTCCTTGATTTCGAGTCTCATTTTTCAGATGCAGCTTAGATTCGAGTGCGGCTTAGATTCGAGTAAATACGGTAGACAATGGGGATGGCCCTCAAGAGGTGGCCCACGACTGAGAAAAAAAGGAATTGGATGTGAAGCTGGAAATCCACCCTTGGAGAGGTCACATGGTGAATGGTGGTAGGTGGTAGCCCCATCCCAACCCCCGTCCTGATAAGATGACTGCCAAGCTCATCACCCGGGATACCCGGATGGCCAGGAAACCAAAGGAAATCAACCAAACAAGCAGCATGGTCAAGATCAGCAAGAAGGTGGTGGATGGGAAAGGCCAAGGGGTGACAGGAAAAACCCTGGCTGATAGCCTGAAGGCTGCTCATCATGTCCTTACAAATGAAACTCAGGTGAAGGAGGACCATTTATGAAACCAAAGAGCCTGTTATATGGTAATCTGTTCCGCAGTAAACACCCCACATGTAACAGGCAAGAGATGGCATTCCTTGCTACCAGAAGACCTGAAGGCATAATCCATGCGACTGGTGGATTTAGAACCATCAGTATAAAAAATAACAACACGCTGGAACTTCTGTAAGACCAAGCAGAACAAACAACAGAACATGATGGAGTCTTTTGGACCCTGGAAGAGATCCATCCTAATCTGGGACCAAGAAGCTAACCAAACGGCTGGTATTTGGGAAAGAGCATTGGGTACAGAACAAACAGGGAAGATGGAGATCATGGCAGAGAGAAGCAAGGCAGAGCCCAACCAGAAATGCCACCGGAGGGCAGGCAGCAGGTGGGCGACATAACAAAGTCGTAAAAAGAATAGCGTGGGAGGGGTGTGCAGGGAAAGAGCAATGGCAAATGAAACAAGGAGCTGGGACTGCCAGTGTCAATCAGAAGTCTATCAACAGGGCTAGTGTGAGAAGCACCAGTGGCCAAATGGATACCACGATGGTGGAGCAGTTCCAAGATGGGCAGTGTAGAAGGGGCCGTTGTGTCATACATTTGAAGCCACAGTCCAGAAGGGACAGATCTAAGGCCCCATAAAGACGGAAAAGAGTAGAATGATCGATGACATGAGAGGTGTTGTCCATGAAGTGAAGGGCATTGAGTTTATTGAAACAGCTAATCTTCAGAATGCGGATGTAGAGTACACAAGTAAGGTTTTTGTCAAAAAGAAGACCCAAGAAAAAGAACTGGGGGACCACGATCAGGCATTGGGCACCCAGGTACAACTCCAAATTGGGATAGACCACAGCACAATGACAGGAAATCACTACCCATGATTTAAAGTGTGAAAAATGTGTGAGAGTGTCAACACAGATGCATGCCAAATAGCACCATGGAGCTGTCGCCCCACAGAGGCCACTGAGTGGGAACTATCCTAGATACAGAAATTGTCCACACACAGAGCACGGGTGACCAATGGTCTGACAGAGGCCACAAATCGATTACCGTATTTACTCGAATCTAAGCCGCACTCGAATCTAAGCCGCACCTGAAAAATGAGACTTGAAATCAAGGAAAAAAATTTTCCCGAATCTAAGCCGCATCTGAAATTTGAGACTTGAAATTCAAGGGGAGAGGAAAGTTTTAGGCCACACTTCCAAATCGAAACAAAGTTGGTCCATTGTAATATGAGACACAATTTAGTTCGAATGAATGACGATACAGCTACAGTAGTTTGGTTCGAGACGTAAGCTTAGCAGTTACGCTTTACCAGGTAGCCATTGCTATGTGTCAGGCCCTCCGTCCGTATTTATACGGGTACCCTTCCTTTTTCATGTGCTTCGTCTGGTTTGAATCGATTGCTTGTTTTGCTTTATCTGATAAGTGCCGTTATCTTTGTTCTTTTACGTCGCTCTAAGCTGAAAATGCATTATTGTACTGTGTCATGCATTGTTTGTTGCATTCTGATAATGAGTGTTTACGACCTGTCGTCGCTCGCGGCATGGCTTGCTTTAGTGCGCACTCCGCGGCTTTAAAAAAAAAAAAAAAAAAAAAAAAAAAAAAAAAAAAAAAAAAAAGGGGGAATTGTCTCATAAGCAAAACAATGGAAAGATTGATAATGATCAACAAGAACCAAATAATAGACTGCGTATGATAGAAGATGTTCTGAACAAGAGTTTAGCGAAAATTTTTCTCCGTTAGAAAATCTTTGCAGGCGCTTTAGTACACTACGTTCTGCACAGAAATTAAGTCATCTTAGATTTAAAAATCTAGTCAATTGCCATGCTTCATTTCTGACTGTATCACTACTACGCATAAGAATAATACGAATATAAACATGACATGATATGTAGATTCTTCCGTGTTTTGCTTTTGTCTCACTCTAGTTTCGTAGTTTATTAGGCAGACAGAATTTAAATGAGATAGCAGCAAACACAAAAGAATACGTGGCAAAATGTTTATATTCGTATTATTCTTACGGTGAAGAGAATACTGCATGTGATTCACAATTCATAGAAGTTCCTATTAGCAACCATCTCTTCTCACAGGTAGGAAAAAATTCAGAACGTAGAGTTGGTCATATTGACAAACATCCCCAACAGTCTTGCCAGTCGGATTTTCGTAGCACATTGAAACGCTGCGCAACATTCGAAGATGAACAATACAGAATTTGTATTTCATCTTTCGTCCTCCTTCCAAAATTTCATCACTGGTGGGATCCGTTAAAGACGACCTGGGCCTGCGTAAACCAGGTGTTTACAAAATCCCGTATGAATGCGGCAAATCATATATAGGGCAAACGACACGAACTGTGCAGGAACGCATTATGGAACACCAACGGCATACTCGCCTTCTCCAACCCACGAAGTCCGCAATCGCCGAACATTGTATTTCCACAGACCATTCCATGAATTACGACGACACAAAAATTTTGGCCCATACATCAAACTTTTGGAGCTCGATTATCAATGAATCTGTGGAAATAAGATTGTCTGACAACGAGACTCTCATCAATCGAGATAGCGGTTATCAGCTAAACTCTGCTTGGAATCCTGTTATAGAGAAACTTCGTAGTCGACGTAGTTATCTGCATAAAGATGGAAATCGACCTGATACTGATACGCCAGGCTTTCACAGTGGAGGGCGCGAGGCGCAGCGCACGGAGCCGTTATGAACGCGCACGCTGAGCAGCGCATGCGCAATGTCACCTCAGAAGGCTTTAAATAGCGGAGCTCAGCGCGTACTCGCCAGTACTACTACAGTGGCATTCACCTGAAGATGGCCAGAAGACTCTGCGCCGAAATATCGTGGCAGAACGTTACTGATATCCGGCAGTTCTCCCGTGTTTTTATGGAACGATTTTCACTTTTGTTACATATGTTCTTTCTGGATCTTTTAGTTCAGTTGTCTTGCTGGTGTGGTTCTTTCGCTACCTTCTTGTCTTCATATTCATCATTCTCGTCTTTAACACTTTCTCTACATTGCAAGAAGATTTGCCACCAATAGTAGCAAACACTATTTGTAGAAGTATATACACATACAAATTGAGGTATGAAGCATTAAAGCCGAGGGCTTTTAACACACACAACAGAGCCTACGTAATTTGAATGAGGTATACTTGGAAGAAATTAAGTAAGGTAAGTATTATTTCAGAGCACATTGCAGGTAAGAAACTATGCAACACACGGTTTTAGCAAAACTTCACTTAAAGCCCCCTTTAATAGTTTACAATTTTTTTCATCCTTTTTTACAACTTTGCAAAAAACCATTGACCACAATTCCCAACAATTAAAAGTACTCTAGTAATACTTACTTTCCAATATTGGGGTTCAATGAAACCAGTCTGTTCTGGTCAACCTTAAGAATTGTAAGCTTCTGTAAATACCCTAGACCATCTGGTAGACTCTCAATCATGTTCTGTGATAAATGCAGGTCCGTGAGACTCTCCAGACCACCAATTTCATTTGGGAGATCTTCCAGTCGGTTCTCCGAAATATCCAAACAAGCTAATTTCTTCAAGTTGCCTATCTCCTGTTAGGAAAAAAAATAGTTCACTGGTTGAACCCTTTCAGTGTTTATTACAGTAAGTACGTAACACAAATTAGAGAGCCAATCATCAAAATAATTATTACACAAGCTTTCAATTATCCTAGGTTAAAATGAAAAGATTTTATCTTCCACTGTCCTTAGGTATTTTAGGAATTTAGTGAGTACATAATTTTCCAAGGCTAACAGGAGACCATCAACCTCCTATTCAATTTTTATGCATTTTATTGACAATAAATGATTCATTAATATTGCCATTCCAGTGCAATTAAACTTATAAGGCCTTACTAACACTTATTATTTCTCATCCTGCTTTAACAGTGCTATTGGTTACTCTGTTGATGTAATGGACAGAATGTCTATTTACAGGACAACAGAACCATTCTTGTTTCATTTTCCAGTATTAGTTGTTTGGCAGCATTCGCAGCCATTCTTGGTTATTAAAATAATAAACCAGGCAACTTTCTCAGGAGCAGATATGGCAGCTGGTTCCAACTGCAGCACATTAGAAGTAGGTGCATTTCAAGGTCCATAAACATTCTGCTGTGTAATTTCGTGAAAAATTTCAAAATTTGGTACAGAAAGAGTTTTATACATTTTAACTACTACATAGCACAGTGAGATGTCTTTGAATTTTTAAAAGTGGCTATCCAAAGCATTCGTCTCACGAAATGATGAGTGCCATGGGTGTAACAAGCTATCTACTGCTTACCACTTAAGGACATTAGTAAAACTGACTAGCCGAGATCTCAAATATATGACCCCCGAAAATCTGCCTCTCCAGAACACTAAAATGTGTTGTCAGCAGATCTCTCTTACGGTGAGTTTGTTCTGTACGCTGAAATTCCCTTGTACCTAATAAAGTGCCAAGGAAAGTTCTTCTCTGGTTGTGCAATAGTCCACCTCAACCATGGAAACTCAGTTAAAAACAACTGCAAAATGCCCACAACCCAACATTGCAAGCTTAATTCACTCATGCTCAAAGAGTTACTGAAGCCTTTAAATTACATCACCAGAAACTGCTCCTTCAAGAACTGCTCCTTCAAGAACTGCTCCTTCAAGAACTGCTCCCTCAAGAACTGCTCCCTCAAGAACTGCTCCTTCAAGAACTGCTCCTTCAAGAACTGAGCGCTCCTTAATCACAGTGACATATGTCTTTGGAAAACCGTATTCACAGGATCAACATCAAACATGTCATATGCTGGGAAACTGAGGTTTTCAGTACAGTTTGAGGGAACCACCTACAATGACTGAGGAATAGCTTGCTGAACAATACAGAGGATGATGAAATAAAGGACCTGACAATAGCACAGAACACTCCTCCCAGCTGGAAGACATGCCTCACAAAACAGGTGATGTCAAAATAAAATTTTACGAAGAATCCAGTGGTGACGACAGTGCTCCAGTGAAAATTGTTTCAGAGACAAAAGTAGGTTTCTGCCTCCTTCAGTGACACTTGCATACTACCACCACTGCTACACTGCTACCACTACTACTACCACAACCAATCGCACACCTGACAAAATTAATGTGGAGCACCCGGAAGATATGGTCAGATGCCAATTTAAATGTACACACACGCACCATTGGCAGGTATATAAATGATTAGAATTGTAATTCTCTCTGTCAGGTACATGGGCCACCAGAGTGCATGTGGGCTGTTACTTGGCTGGGTAAAGCTAGGGCATGTAAGGGGTACTGCTTCAGATGTTGAGTGATCACTATGGAGGAAACGGAGATACCACATACACTTGTGGGACAGTGTTATCAGTGCCTGACAAAGTCTGAAAGTGTCCCGCAATGTGGGTTTCATTTGGCTGGTGGGTGGAATTGTGCAATATCCAAGACTTGTGGTGCTTTCAGATGTGACAATGGGCTAATGTTAGACTGAATGGGAATATGAGGCCACGCATACTTTTTGTCAATGTTCCAGTTGGCCATGTCTGACCATCTTAACGGAGGAACACCATACTGTTCACCAAGCACATGGTGGTCTCTTCACATCTGTGTCTGCCATCCAAGAACAAGTAATGGACTCACTGCAACATCCTGAGACACCCTGCACCATTTGTTGGAGATTAGCAGCAGCCAGAGTGGGGAACTACCACCCCATGCTGCTAATTGTACAACACAAGGCTGTGTTTGGAATAGTGCCGTGACTGTGAAGCATGGACTGCTGACTGTTTTGGAGAGGCACAGCAGTGCTACTCTTGGTACCACAGCTGACATTGGCTGTAGAAACTCTTGACAGCACTATGGTAGATCACATATATTCTGCATCTTCATGTGTTACCTCTCATGTGACGGTACTGTGTTGCCATTTTGCAATAGAACAACACTCATTCACATGTGACACGTTTCTATGGACTGTCTGGGTGATGTTGAGGCACACCTGTGGCCAGTAATATGTCCAGATCTGTCCCCAATAGAACATTTGGGGTCAGCTCAGACTTCTACTCCCCAGTGCTAGTATGAAGGACATCCAGGACCAGCTACAATAATTGTGGGCCACCTGTTTCAGAAGAGGATACAGCAGCTTCATGACACCCTTCTCAACCTTATTAGTGTCTGCATCCAAGTCAAAGGGGGTGCAATGTCAGAATTACAAGTGGACTCTCACAGTCAAGTTCTTTGCAAATTTGACTAAATCTTGTACGACTACTATAACATTACATACTCTTTCAAACTATGAGGTTTCATTTTGTTTTCTTCTCCCCTGCTGGGTACATCACTTTTTTGTCAGGCAGTGTAGTAATTGTTCATTACAAATTTAAACATTACTACTATTACAATCATACATTTAATGTTTTCCTCCCAAAACCATATGTATGTGCGTAAGACCTTTGATCCCCCTTCTTTTATTTTCCTTTCGGATTATCCAAGCTCTGGTATTGTCTGGGGATGTTTGGGCCCCAACCACATAAGATGTCGAGTTTCTTTGTGTGGTCTTTTCCATTTCTACTAATCATGCACATACATGCACATGGGTACGTAGCAACACTGAAATAAATTTAACTAAAATTAATATTTCTGTTAAAAGTAAATCTTATACAGATATCTGGAAATTAAATTAATGGCATCTGTTAATTAGACTAGCTTAAGACTAGTGGATGTAATTAATGACACATATTCAATATGGTTAAAGTTCTGTTATTTGTAACACTCGTTCTGACAAAGTTTGAGGAAAATACAGAATATCTAAATTGCCTCATAAGATAAATGGGTACTTTTTGTTTGTTTTTCTTACTGGTGGTAAATGCTGTAGTTGGTTGTGGTCAAGCCAGAGCTCTTGTAGTGCTGGAAGTTTACCAATGTGATGTGGCTGAAAACCCAACAGAGAATTAATATATGAGCATCAACAATTAAAATAATTGAATTCTATAAAAGACTTGCAATTTAGGACTACTCATTAGATACAGAGAAGTACTGATCCAGTGCAGAATAATTATCAATACATCTCTTACACCAATATCTTGCCAAAAGTCAACAACAGAGGAAAAAAATGTTTACTTTCTACAACAATGTCTCGAGAAATTTTAAAAAAATCAAGAAAACAATACATTTAATAAAATAAAGATAAGAGGAGAAAAAGAGGGACAGCAAAGAGATGCTACAACCTCAGTGTAATTTGTCCACCAACTTTAATCAGCACAATTAATGTGACAGATCTGTCGCTCATAATCAAGTTATTGTATTTTTTTAATTACATGAAAGACAAAAAATGATAATAGCATATACAAACAGTACTGCTTATATTCAAGATCAGCTTTTACAGTTCGTAAAACTATCACTCTTCGCCTTTTTTACACACTTCTCAATGGTGCTTTGCTGCCCATGATACTTGTTAACTGGAAATGTAACAATTTTCAGACATAATTGACACCATAATTTCCTTTCATTTACACCTATATAGAGAAGCCACTGTTTCATTTAAACACCTAAGCCACAAAATGCATTTTTAATTAATTATTCAGTCTATTTCAAGAACTCATAATATTAAAAGTGGCTCCTAAACAATGTACAAACCTATATCGAACACGGCATCAGCATAAAAGCAAATAAAAAGCAATAGTATCAAATTGTCAAAAATATTGAGCAAATAACAGACATTAAAAAACACAATTAAGTGTAAAAATAAATTATCCATATACAATACAGGGCATGAGTAAAAACATTACCCAAATCAACACAATACTGCTTTCTTATGTACACATCAGGAGACTGCACATTCCAAACACTGAAAGGACACTTAATAATACAATAATGTGTCATAAGTCAGAACATCATTGTTTATATCATTAATAAAAAATTCTAATACTATGCAACAGCAGGTATAAGAGATACATATCACTGCTATTCGATGTCCTTAATCATGATTAAACATTTTGGACAACATAATCCTTCTGCCTATTATTTATGTTATGCTAACAATTTTTTGTGTTTATGCTGTTTCTAATACGGGCTTTAATCTTGTTTACGATTAACTTTATTCCTGAAACTGGTTGTCACATTAACTAATACCACTTTGACATCATACCTAGTGGCTGCCATTTCTTCCTATATCCCTATAAATAGTTTGCTTCTCAATGTTTTAAATTAGTAAATCAAACAATGGAAAATCCAGGATGGAATGTAACAATACGAGAGAAGGAAAGTTTCTACTCACAGCTGCGGCTCAGCATCTCCACTATAGGGTGAGTAGCAACTTTCCTTCTCTCGTATTGTTTTAAATAGTAAATCATTTAAGCCCTCAATTCTGGGTTGACTACAGTTCCAAGCACCAGAATTTCATGGAAGTGATTGGACAAGTTTGTTCACTGTACCGAAAGTACTTTGAAAATAAAGGTGACAGTCCACATAAGTAATGTGCACACCTACATCCCCCTCCTCACCCTCCCCCCCAAATTCCTTTCCACATTTTTTTCCCTTACCCCATCCATCCATCCATCCATCCCATTCACAGCTCCAAAACAGCTAAAAAGAGTATCAACTTGATATGCGAGCAGGGGGGTAAGATAAGGAAGTCTCTTCTGGATTAGCTGATGATTAGGAATGGCTAAATACACAGTTACACACTAATTGGTTTCACAGAAACTATCATATCACCACCAAAGATACAATAGATGAATAACAATTGCCACAATACATGACAGCAGGGTGGGGATTGGAAATGCAACACCCTGATCACATTCTTAGTGTGAAGAGAGATTCTATCATTAAAACATAAAAGCAAAGGGCTAATGTTCAATGACACGTTTAACTAAAGTAGCACGCCAGACAAGGACTTTATCTCACAAATTCACAAACCAATGGATAAAATCACTTATACATATAGAGACAAATACTAACAGTTTGCTCACTTGAATCGGAGTGTCAGCATGGTCTTTAAAGCAGACCATTAAATATACCTGCACAACGATACACTCAGTTTTTGGAATCCTACTTTATCTTTCTCACAAAGTAATAAACAGTAATTCTATTAATTGTTTTGGAAATGGTACCAATGTATGGAACATATGATATTCTGGTTTCTTTTCATTGGTGTCTGCAGGCAGTGTTACAATGTGATACAGGGTATAGTAATACTAACCACTGACACGGAAAATGCAATACTTGTAATGTTAAGCAAGGACTACAAAAGTAAAACATATGATCTATTGAGTGATTCTGCCTACGGAAATGATAATGCTGATTTCACCAATAAAATTCAAGCTAACCTGATGTGTCACCTCAACTTGTTAGGCTTAGAAAGCAATATCACTAATAAACTATAACCAGTTGTGGCTGATCCACCTTGGCTGTATAACACTTTTCAAATTACATGAGATTGGCATCCATTTGTGCAAAATGATATGTTCCAATGTACAAAGAGCAGTCAAATGAAAAAAAAGACAGATATAAGAACAGTGGGTACATTGTTTATTACTTCAAAAATAATAGCCATAATTGTTAATACAGTTAATCCCACTGTGAGGCAAGACAGTCTATGCCTTCATTGTAAAATGTTTCCTGCTGCCCACAGAACCATAATTGTACCCAGGCATGAATCTCTTTGCTCACAGCAAATCAAAAGCATTTTTCTTCAGGACTCTAAAAATATGGAAATAACATGGCAACAGACTGGGACTGTATGGAGAAAACATAAGGGCTTTCCGGAGAAACTTCTGCAACATAGTCTCAAGAACCTTGGCAACATGTAGGCAGGCATTATCCTGCTAGAAAATGATACCACCCAACATTTCCTTTGACTGCTGAGAGCTGGCAATCACATTTCCCAACCAGAAGCATGGGTTATCCACTTCAACATGCCCTGCCTCCAAAGGGTCTATGGTACAAACATTCCTCTCAAGCTGGTCTGGGTGAAGAATGTGTGCTGCTGAAACTGCAAGAAGCAGTAAATTCACTTTGAAACTTCCTGGCAGATTAAAACTGTGTGCCCGACCGAGACTCGAACTCGGGACCTTTGCCTTTCGCGGGCAAGTGCTCTACCAACTGAGCTACCGAAGCACGACTCACGCCCGGTACTCACAGCTTTACTTCTGCCAGTACCTCGTCTCCTACCTTCCAAACTTTACAGAAGCTCTCCTGGTTCGCAGGAGAGCTTCTGTAAAGTTTGGAAGGTAGGAGACGAGGTACTGGCAGAAGTAAAGCTGTGAGTACCGGGCGTGAGTCGTGCTTCGGTAGCTCAGTTGGTAGAGCACTTGCCCGCGAAAGGCAAAGGTCCCGAGTTCGAGTCTCGGTCGGGCACACAGTTTTAATCTGCCAGGAAGTTTCATATCAGCGCACACTCCGCTGCAGAGTGAAAATCTCATTCTGGAAACATCCCCCAGGCTGTGGCTAAGCCATGTCTCCGCAATATCCTTTCTTTCAGGAGTGCTAGTTCTGCTGGTTCGCAGGAGAGCTTCTGTAAAGTTTGGAAGGTAGGAGACGAGGTACTGGCAGAAGTAAAGCTGTGAGTACCGGGCGTGAGTCGTGCTTCGGTAGCTCAGTTGGTAGAGCACTTGCCCGCGAAAGGCAAAGGTCCCGAGTTCGAGTCTCGGTCGGGCACACAATTTTAATCTGCCAGGAAGTTTCATATCAGCGCACACTCCGCTGCAGAGTGAAAATCTCATTCTGGAAATTCACTTTCCTTGTGGGATGTTGGGTGATCGCTCCACTCTTTACGCACTTTGAGGGCCCATCATTTACTTCGAAGTCAGTTAGCATGTCTAACAGAATCACAATTTGAATATGTCGTGAGGCCAGGAGGGTAGCCTTTCTACCGTATGCAGGACCTATATCTGCTAAGATCAGCAGAATACTGAAAAAGCACAATATCAAGAGTGTGTTCTGCCCACCGAACTAGATCAGGGTGCTTCTTGGAACAGTTAAGGGTGATCTGGGACTGAGAAAACCTGGTATCTACCACATACCATGTGAATGTGGTATGTCTTACATTGGTCAGACCACCAGGACCATTGACATAAGATATAAAGAGCACCAAAGGCAAACAAGGGTACGACAAGCCACTAAATTGGCAATAGCAGAACATTGCTTGGAACTTGAGCACACCATGAATTATGATAAAACCAGAATCTTATCTCAGACCCCCAAATTTTGGTATAGCATCATCACTGAATCAATTGAAATCGAGATGACAGAGAACTTGATAAACCGGGAAGCTGGATACCAACTCAGCATGGTATGGAACCTGGCTGTGGACCTATTACAAAAACAACGGAAGAAAACACAAGACCAGGAGAATGACAGGGGTGCTGGAGAAAGTTGAAACGGTCACCAATAGCAAACGCAGCCTGTCAATAGTGCTAGGAACGCATCCCGCGGGCGCGGACCTAGTAGGGTACGCCATGAAAAGGCCGCCACCGGGGAAAACAGTGGAAGCGGGTGCGGACAGAAGATGGAACATCTGGCAACCAACTGACATGGTAGCAGCGGGAGAGGATGGTGTAGGGAATGCCAGACACTGTCCAGACATAAATACGGGACACGGTCAGCCTGTTATTCAGTCACAGGAAGCACCTGAGGAAGACGTCAAAATATTGTATTAGGAAAACGCAGACCACTGGCCGTACACCCGATTCAACGATATGTCAACTACATTTCTGTTGTAGTCTCCTTCAGGTAACTGGAGGCCATGTTTGTAACAATGAAATTTTGAAAGCAATGTTAGATCCACTGTCCCTGGGTGTCATAATGTGTTTCAAAAACATAAGAGTCTCAAAATCCCACCCTTTTCTACGTCACTAGCAGCTGCACATCCCCTGGGCAAAGTTCTGGTCTCATCTTTAGCTCTCTTCGAAAAGCATCTCTTAATTACTTACTTTCTGCTTTTGCATCATTCCCTGAAACCAGATAGACAAGTATACAGAAAAAATTCTCTCTGTGGCTTTGGAATCAATTTTTTTACTCCTCCTATACTGCTTAACGTGACTCAAATTTAAACACCTATATCCCAATGTACTGATTTATGTACTTGGAAGTACTTGATTTATAACTTTTACAGTGGAATATGAAAAATCTTTCTTTGGTGAATGAAGAACAACGTGTTTCAAGGATACTGGTCAGAATTTATTGACCAATTACATTGTAAATAAACTATATGACATACTAATTACAGTAATAGTAAAATAGAGATGTGAACTTACTACAGCATACCTGAAAACCACAAATTAATGAGACAACCTACTACAGTTCACAAACACACTGTCAGCTCACCAAGTGGTAGCAGAAAGCACAAATAAAAGAAGGTTATAATTACACAAACTTTTAGGGCTGGGCTCCTTCAGGCAGAACGGTTGAAGGGGAAAGGACTGGAGAGGTCTAGGGAAAGGGGTAAATGAGATTTGAAAACCTGAGAGCTTAAAGGTGGAGGAGAATACTTACTCTTTTCTTCACTCTGTTTTAGTTATATATATCTTTCATTTTCTTACCTGCCTGTCTCTTACTAACTCGTACACGATGTTTCAGCAGTAATCTCTGTCTTGCATATTATCCTGTCTTCCACTTTCACACTCTCAGGTTTTCAAATTTTGTCTGGTGCAGTCCCCAACAATCAGTCTTTCCTTTTCATCTTGTATGGTATGTCTCCCGTGACACACAGTTCTGGGTGACTTTTCTGAAATCTACCCCTTTTCCTAGATACCTCCAGTCCTTTTCCTTCACCCGTCTTTCTTCCCCTTCAACGCTTCTGCCTGAAGAAGGACCCACTGGCTCCGAAAGCTTGTCTAATTATGACTTGTTTTTATTTCTGTTTTCTGCTGCCGCTTGGTGAGTAGATTTTTTTTATCTATCTAATTATGTTATATTGTCAAAAAATAATTGTTTTGTTGTTACAAACACAAACACTCTCTCTCTCTCTCTCTCTCTCTCTCTCTCTCTCTCTCTCTCTCTCTCTCTCTCCAGCCCACCTTCTCCCCCCTCCCCTCCCTCTTAAGAATATTGAGCAGCATGACCATTCCCATTCCCAGTGGTTATATTATTTATGTTTACAAAATACACAAAAACAAAAGGACATGTAAAACTGATTACTATTATGGCTGTTCCATTTCAATAATGTAAGAAGTGACATGGTTACAAAGAAAGGAGAGGAACTTGATTATGGGTGGTGTCAGGCAGACATCAGGAAGTAGGCAAGTGCTCCATATGAACCCAAACTTTTTGACAACCCACTGCAGCACCGGTGTTGCTGTAATGGCTAGGCAAGAACAACACTCTCAGGCACCAAGGCAACTAGAAGACAGTGGAGTACAGTCAGAATGTTCAAGAACCTTCTGGAAGGTTGTGGTAAGTTCTTTGGAACAGCCTTTGGAAGAGCAATAGGAAACAGCTCTATGGGTGAAACTCACTCAAAAGTCCTTGAAAAACAAGAACATAAAAAGCCAGCGCACAGGGCCAAGGCAGTGATTACCAGCAAGCAGCTAAGAGCAGTACTGCAGTCAAGCCTCGATGTTGCTGTAGTAAGAATCGCGAGAAGTCTGTACACATTCATGGGACAACAATTGAGTTTATGACACATATCCAGTAACAATCATCATCTTGAGTTTTCTGCCAGTTAATACAGAATAAGCTTTGTGAAGTTTTTCTCTAGTACTAGCAATGAATAATAGTTGATATTTTCTGTGTGTCAAAACATGAAGAGGAACAAGAGAGTGCTCATCACTGATAGTGAAATGGGAACCCAGGGATAGATAGTTATTGGAAAGGACAAACATACAGAGTGAGAGGATGTACTTATTGATTTGCAAAGATATGAAGCCACTGCATGACACCTCTCCAAATAAGGCTGAAGAATTGGGAAATAAATTTTTCTTAAATTAAATCCTTAAGTGTTTGCACACATTTATGTCCTACGATTCCAGTAACTTCTCTTCTCCATTCCGAAATCAATTGTGGTAAGCATTCTAGGAGACTTTCTTCCTCTCACTCTGTTAAAGGTAACTGAATAAACCTCAGCCCACATGGTTGTCAATGTCTCATGTTGCCATGTAGGCCACACTTTCTTGCAAAGATGGTGATAGGACCTGTGACAGGAAGTTACACAAAAAGAAAGAAAGAAAGAAAGAAAGAAAGAAAGAAATATATCTTATAGGTGTGCATTACTGTATTGACCAGTAACTAGGAAATTCAGGAACATTACTTTCCATCGTCACAAGTTAGCAGGAATATTATGTGCATTTACCATATATTGGAGTGACAAAGACAGACAGGTTAAGAATTGAGAGGATCAGAAAGTTAATGAAGGAGGAACCATTACAGGAGGAGATAGAGAAGTCAAGGATGAGAAGGTATGGACATGTAAGAGAATGGAGGAGAAGAGGATACCCACGAGGATACATGAGATGAAACTGGAAGGAAAGAACCCAAGAGGAAGACCAAGGGACAGATGGCTGAAAAGAGTAGAGGAATGCGTCCAGAAGAAATGTTCCATACAGTGCTGGCCAGAGGCTGGAAACTGTCCAAGATGATGATGATGATGATAATGACCAGATACAAATTACAAAAACTGAGGAGAAGGGATGGTATTATGTTAGCTTTTACTTTCCTTACAGCTACGCATTCTCTCTCATTATACACAAAGGCGAAATCTTAATGTACATGTTTCTGGCAGTAGTTCTCACTGATGTTTTTAAAAAAATTACACATCATTCTTTTCTTCCAACAGTAAAATTGAAACAACAGAAGAGTCAATAATGAGTTGGACATAAATGCACGTACTTTAATTGAAAGACAGGTGTAGGAAATAAAAATGAACTTTCATCACATGCAGGAGTAACATAAATTGCATTATTCTACTTAAAAGGAAATGAAGTGAATAAAAGCAATACTCACTTGTTCAGCCCACTGCCCTGACCAACGTTTTCCACTCTTCATCAGCATAAACCTGTTGTGCTAATTCTTTTACTTCATGTCCCATAAAGTAAACCTCTTTCACACTTTGGGTATCAATAATTCAGCGAAATATGTTGATGTACTGGATACTGAATAAAAACGCACTTTACAAACACACACTCACCAAAGCCTGTCGCACGTGGTAAAGTTTGAATTCAAACATCGCTCCTAGCAGGGGAAGCACCATTAACATCACTTATGCAGGTTTCTCCTGCAGCTACACCTGCAGTGCTGTTTTCTTTATCGCCTGAAGGTGACATGCACTGCCTGTCACTTCTGTCACTCACCTAGGACGTGGCATTACTCTCCGTACAATATTTCAGCGCCCTTCCAGCAACTATATTTGTGCAGGTGCTGAATTATTTTTGGTGGACACCGAGTCATGATACCTCCTTCATTCTCGGTAAACAAGTAAAATAAGCACTCGACACATGTGAACTACACAAACAGAAAGAAACCTACATTTCCTGTGCCCATTTTATACTTTTATCATAGTGGTGTAGACTGCTGTTTGCTCCTTAGCCAAAATGACACATTCATTTGGGAGCAAAAGAATAATGATACATTAAACAGCTAAAGAACAAGCTTGACATTAACAGCTTGGTAGAAACACACTGTATACAGAACACGTGAAAGGAAAAGGGGGAGAGGAAGAATATAGTACTAAACATGAATGTTTTTACAATATAAAACTATACAGAAGACATAGTAGCTTACCAATTCTTCTATCTCATTATCACCCAAGTCTAAGCGTTCTAACTTAGACAACTGAGACAAGGATTCTGGAAGCGATTTGAGCAAATTTTCTCTCAACTCAAGTGACTGTAGGCTCACCAAACTGTAAAGAAGAGAAGTTACAAAGCAGCTACAATGACATACCAAAGCTTCAGCATAAATAGTAAATACAAAAGAGCAGCCACAGAGAGGTAAGTAATTACTTCTCCTGATGGGATAAACAGAAAAATTCATGACAAGAACAGCTGAAATCAAATAGAATACTCTTTAAAATGATTTATTTCAGGAACAATGAAGATCTATAATTTTTCCCCACTCCTTTTACTATGTAAATGACTTTTATTCAGAAATGAAGTACACCATAAGATCAAAAGTATCTGGACAATTGTAAGTGGACATCAATATGGGGTGTGTCCATTCTATGTCTTTATGACATCTCGAACTCTCCTGGGGACACTTTCAATGAGGTGTCATTGTCTTTCGCAGAATGGTAGCCAATTCTTCCTCAAGAGCCAAAACCAAAGAAGGAAATGATGTAGCACTAGCATCTGGAGCAAAGTATACATTCTAGCCCACCCCAAAGGTGTTCCACTAGGTTCCAGTTCAGACTCTGAGCAGGCTACTCCATTTTAGGGATGTTATTTCTCACAAACCATTGCTGCTTTATGACAATATGTATTATTCTCATGCTAAAAAAATCAGTCATTTCCAAACTGTTCCTCTTCTATACACAGTAAAAAATACTGTAAAATGTGAATGTATCCTCCTGCATGTAGCTTTTTTTTTAAAAAATGCAATAAAGGAAGCACATCCTTACTATGAAAAAAAAAGCTCTCATACCATACTACCACCTCCTCTGTACTTCACTGTTGGCACCACACATGATGGCAAGTAAGGTTCTCCAGGCATTCACCAAACCCAAACTATTCCATCGGATTCCACTGGGTACATTGTGATTTATTACTTCATATCATTCACTTCCAGTCATCCACTGCCCACTGGCGTCATTCTTTACACCGCCTAAAACATTGCTCTGTGCTGACTACAGAGATGTGCGGCTAACGAGGAGATGTTCTTCCATTGTACCCCATTCTTTTTAACTCCTTACACACAGTCACTATGCCAACTGGACGACTGGTAACATTTTAGAATTCATAAGTTAGTACTCCTGTTGATTTAATGCAAGTTTTATAGCCAATCACAGAAACACTTGATGGTCTCCCTCAATCTGTATATGACGACTGCCTGATCTTCATTTAGTTATGGTAGTTTCTTTGCATTTCCCCTTCACAATCACATCACCAACAGCAGACTTGAGCAGCTTATTTCTTAAGAAGAATGTTACCAATTCGAATAATTCTTATATCATACTAATTTTTCTCGCCAGGCAACAATTAGTTCAATTTATATCATTCATAGTGAATGACAGCATTGTATTAAATCACAATGCGTGGTTTTCCTTACGCAACTACCAAGAACTCACTGTCTATTTATTGCATCGCATTTAGCTCTCCATCTATGACCTTGCAAGACAAGTGCTTAAACAAATATGTACATACTAGATAATCCAGTCAAATTCGAATTATATCTATGGGATTTGTACTAAACAATATGTTACAGGGTATTCTCAGTAGTATATACAGTGTAATAAATTGAAATTGTGATGTGAGAGTTTCACACCAATCTGAGAGTGGAATACATGTGTTTCAAAAATATAACAACCTGGTCTAAAAGCAAGTACAACAAATTTAAGTCCCAATTTCAACTAAAAATCATGAATGATTGCTGCATTTTACTGAAAGTGGTACATAAGACGGATGCCTTGGGTGGAGGTTGAATGGTTACTGTAAACCTATCAGCTCCCAATACACACAGTTAGAATAGAAACATAAATGATAAATTCAAAGGAATAAACAGAACTTTCATAAACCACAGATGTTAAAATAAAAATGATATTACCAAATCAAGTGGAAATGTCATGTTGCAATCGATTCAATGATTTTACTATTTGTCATCCTTGTCTGAAGACCAAGTACAAGTACAAGTAGTACATGGCATGAAATATTGCTTCAGAATGGCACAGTCATTCTGTTGAAGAAGTTTCATTTATGCTATAGTAATAAATATATCCTAATATATTTAAAAACAAAGATGATGTGACTTACCATACGAAACCGCTGGCAGTTCGATAGAAACACAAACAGACACATACATACACACAAAATCCTAGCTTTCGCAACCAATGGTTGCTTCGTCAGGAAAGAGGGAAGGAAGGGAAAGACGAAAGGATGTGGGTTCCCTCTCCTTCCCTCTTTCCTGATGAAGCAACCATTGGTTGCGAAAGCTAGAATTTTGTGTGTATGTATGTGTGTGTTTGCGTTTCTATCGACCTGCCAGCGCTTTCGTATGGTAAGTCACATCATCTTTGTTTTTAAATATATTTTTCCCATGTGGAATGTTTCCCTATTATAAAAATATATCCTAATGTTGATTACCTACATTCTTTCACCTGCACACTATTTGTGCCTTATGGAAGAATAGGCAATATAAGTAGAACTCGTTTACAAGTTGGATAACAAGTGACTTAGTATCTTACCTTCCAAAATCTGGTGGCAGGTTTGTGAGAGACATATCATTGAGGCCAAGCACTGTCAAATTTCGAAGCTGCACAAATCCTGGGGGTAATCTGCAATTGCAGAGAAAATTTATCTCAAGATAACTCATCTCTACAATGTCTTCACATTGAAAGCCATGTGTGATATAAACATATGGTGGTACATATATACACACATCAATGACACTTAAAATTGTGTTAGTCAGCAATATTATCCCTGCAGCAAAAGCAACACTTTTTATTTTAAAAAAATGACAAGAATAAATAAAATTTGATGAACTGGTGATATCATGAAAAACTTGTTCATTTCGTCCATTTCTACAAACATATAACAGTAAGTTGGAATCATAAATCTGCAACTCTTAGCTTCTCTTCTGCATCAACTTCAACGTATGAGTAGAATATTTAACAGTCCCTCAACAAAGAAGAAAAACCCAGGCTTTTATTGCAAATGTTACCTTATTAACAGCAAAAGCTAAGGTCAAAATGTAACTCATTCTCCTTGTGAAATGTGTCTTAACAGATGATTTCTAATTTTGTAACATTGGAACTGATACTGCAGGAATGACAGCAAGACTACTGGAAGCAAGTCTTCGTACAGCTCCCTACAGAAAATTTCAATGCAACAGTCCCATCTTCACTATATCAAAAAATTTTCAAAACACACGAATGTATGGTTTCGTGCCAATATATACTGATAAAATCCTCCCTAGCTTCCAGCTGTGTCAAGAGGTTTGCCACTTAATGCAGCTGGATGTTCAAGAGAATTTTATTGTTATTCAAAATGTCAAACATGTGAGATATTCTAAGCTGAATATCTGTGGTTGTATGTCTTGCTGTAGGCAAAAACTTTTACTGAACTGAGCTGTCCATCCCCTACTTTGATTCTAAGAGTAATCTGTCAATTTCTATAAGCAAATATGCTTGTCACATCAAGTACAATACCTGTAACAAAGCATGAACATTTGTGTACAGATATTGAAAGGTTACTGTAGTAGCAAACATACTCCGATCTGAAGATGGTTTGTCAAAACTGACACCTTTCAATTTTACAAATACGCGCAATCTTGACAGACAATAGAATCATCGATTAACTGCAGAATTTCTCAAAAATAAATCAATAAAAATTTTAAAATGTCAGCTTTTGCAAAGTTTGCTTTTATTTTTTATTTTTATTTTTTTTTCAAAAACTGTCACACTGGGTCTCCATTTTGATCCTACAACAAAACTGTTTTTGTATTACAAACACTGTTCTCAGTAAAGAACTTGTGCAAGAAGAATCCATGAATCTATAGTACATAAACTTCAACACACCAGTTTCTCTGTAGAAAAAGTGTAATTATTAAAACACACGTTGTCTCACTGTTCATCTACTGTCTTTTGTCAAATGGCAGTCTCATCCATTTCCTCTTTGTCTCCTATGATAGGACTGCAGGTAACTGGTGGCAGTGCACCACACTGAATCCTGACTTACTGGATAAGTGCGACCATTGACCAGCTCTATACATTACAGTTCCAAACTTGTCTAGTGCAGCTGCAATCTCCTATTGGTAGATACTAGCTATTTCATGGGTGTTAGTGATAATGATAACCAAGCAATATACTTTGATGTGGTATGCAAATTTAATGTGGGTATTATCTCTGGATTTTCCTCTATGAAAGAACTTTCGTAAATGGAATGAACATTTTATTTTCGATTTTCTCATTTTCTATGTCTCTCCCAGCTATCTATAAATACATTGCCAATAGTTTCACTACACTGATGACCTTATATATTAGTTACCTTAACACATAACTAAAGTTTAAAAAATACAATAAGACACAACAGTACACACTTATTTCAAGACCCTTCCGTAATGAGCAAGAGCCTCTGATTTAGATAACCAAAGTTGACATAATCATCACATAAATCATAAAAACAAAGCTATTGTACTAGCAACTGACAACATGACAACAACAGCAACCACCACCACCACCACCACCACCACCACCACCACCGCCGCCGCCACAATTGCTTTTTGTGCAATCTGAAATTCTCTATTTGAATGATGTTCCTGTCCATCAACTTTGGTCTATGTGATATGCAAAGTCCATTTATTCGCTAAGAATTCACCTAGGTATCTTGTTATTTTGCTGCTTTACATCATTATAGCATTTTATCACATTGTAAGGTTTACTGCCAGTTTGCCTTTAAGCAATACATACATAGTACTTTGAAGTGTCAATGAGAATTTGTCACTGGCACACATAACTCATTAAGAACATCAATGGACTTATATTAAACTACCCATTTGAAATCATCATTGTATGCCTTTAATTTAACCATTTTTCCACTACCTTACACAGCAACTACTAAAATATGAGTAATTCCACAGCAGCACACTTTTAGGCAGTTGGCCCAAGTATCTTCACTAATGCACTCTGCAACACAACTTTACAAAGTAAAGACATCAGAGACTGCCATAAGCATGCATAAGACAAATCGGTGCTATAGTATTTGTAAGATGTGGGTGTGCAGCAAGTGAGACCACATTATTTATCAATTTTCTGTGGATGTTTCTCTCAAATCAGTAATGGTGTCGATGGATGTGTTGCGACCATCTGCCTAAAAGTTTCTCAAATATCAATTCACAATGTATGTACAACATACAGGCCATAACTTCGCTATTTCTAATATCTGCCCTTCCCTCATCCGATAAATTTCTCGTTTTCTTCCAAGGTCCCTTTTCTTATACGAGATGTCATTTACTGACAGGAACATTGAAATTAATTTCATAAAATCCATTACTTCAGCAGGGGAGCTTTCCATTCTAAGAACTGTTTCAAATTTGAACTGTAAAATTATCTTATGAATGTCTTCTTAAGTGAACATATATATCAGATTGTTATTCAGAGAGTAAAATGTGGTATTTGCCAATTCTCTTTCTTTTCTTTCTCAGTATTTTCAGGCAGTAATGTCTCCAGCAACAAGGCAACTCTTGTTAACAGGTGCAAAGTGGAATCTCCTTCACCTTTGCGCATGGAAAGTCAAATACTGAGCCACCTTCAAATTTTCTAATTATATGTCATCCTAATTAATAAGGCAAATGCTATTCTTCAGCTTCTCCTGGAGTATTAGTTGAGCGATCACTCCACAGTTGCACAGACTGTTTGAACAAGGCAAATGTTGCCTGTTTTACACTTTGGACCATTCAGGGTGGTATAACTTACTTCATCATGTAAGCACGTTGTCCCCAATGAAAAGAAGAATTTGACAGGAGCAGTCTCTCAAACCAGAAAACCTCCTTACAGCTGTGTTACACTCTCACAAAATTATTTTAAATATTTCTCTTTTCTTTCATAAAAGTTAGAGGATGGCCTTGTCTTATATATATTTATCAAAGATCTTTGACAATGTAATATGTGCTTAGGAAAAAAAAAATTCTGACAATTATAGGGGTATACGCTCTCAGCTAACACTACAGCATGGTGTGCCAAATATTGCTCTTTATTCCTATATCACAGTTTCTTCAGCCATCTAAACTTCTTTGCTTAGATCAAACACTACATTAAACAAAACAAACATAGTGAATGTTACCTGGGTATGGGATTGCTGCTGAAATCAGCCACTTGTAGTGCTCGAAGATTTTTGATATTTTCAGGAATATCAGGAATGTCTGAAACAGAAGGTTGATCACTCACTTAGCTAAATTACATTACATATGGCACTAAAGCTTAAATGTAGAAAGTAAAACTGAGAGAGGAGGCACACTGACTGAGGGTATGAACTAGTATTCACGTGAGGCCAACATTCGATTCAGCTATTCTGAGTTTACCTTTTCTATGGTTACCCTAAACCTCTCCCTCTTTACTAGCACTTATCCCACAGTACGGGGTTTATTATTTTCATGATTTGGCAAATTTACTTTTTATAATTTTGTGGCTCAATGCCCCTCCTGTCACCAAAGTTGTCAGTTGACGACAGGTAGGGAACTCATGTGCCCATTTATCTGTGAATCATGTAAACTTTTTAGTGTTACCATATTTTAACTATCTGTATATCTTTTTCTGGGAGGGAGATCGGTGACCAGCTCAGAGTTTGCACAAATGAGAGTGTGGAAAATGTAGCTTTTCTTAGCAGCTTTCAAGAAAGTGGCCACATACTTTCTTTATGACATGGGAGGTTTTCTTCCCTCCCTCGCTCAACTGATGGGATATTAAATCCTTATCCTCCTTCCTACCAGTAAAATAAAATAAAAGACTATATTTATGTTACTTTGTTTACTGTCGAAGTGTTAATAGTAAATTTTCATTTTACACTGACCGCTTAGCCGCAATTTTCACACCCATCAGTGTCAGCAACAGCAAATCCGTAGCATTTCATCAGACTACTGTTAGTAGTAGTGCCATTATGTCAAGTTGTCCACAATCTTAGCCGACACGTAATTTATAAATTTAAAAAAGGGAGATTTAATTTATAAATGTATGATTCCCTTGTAACAAAATTTTAACGCAGTAGGATGATTTACAAACACACGTTTGAAATCTCTTATCCTCCGTGCTTTGATGCCACTGTAGATTGCTTTGGCAACTTGTATTTGATGCATTTCAACATTGGAAAAGTAGCTTTCACTAGCCACATCAGCGACTACAGCATTTATGAAATACATGAAATGTAATCACAGTTGTGAATGCAATTAACTATATAAGGGAATGACAATAATGAAAATTTGTGCCAGATTGGGACTAGAACCCAGATTTCCTACTTTACATGAATGTTCACCTCAACTGCTTTGGTTATCTGTGCAAGACTCACACCCAAACTCAAACCTCTGAATGTCCATGTTCATGTGTTGCCAGCAATACTCGTATGTATATTATGTGATTCCCATACGGGGTGATTTACTGTCTATTTTTGGAGAACATTAAACTGACACTTAGAAAATAATATCATTGTTGTAATATGTAGCAGCAGCAATAGAAATAGTAGTAGTAATAGTGGTACAATATTCCGTTTGTGTCAATGTACAAATTGGTATTAGACATGTTATGTTATATGAAAATTTATATGTATTTTAAAGTTTTATCCTAATTCACTATTAAAACACACATTTTACACAATCACTCTCACACCATTTCACTCACTTATTCAGCTGGCGTTTAAATATATATATATTTTTTTAATCGTAGTTAAAAATATCAGATGGCTACAACCATTCCATTTGACACCACTGTCCAAATCTAAATACCATTTTAACAGAAAATTATTAAATTTCAAATACAAAATCAACAAAACATGCCTGCATGTCCATAGGAATGTTATATCATTCTTCCCAACAGTGCTGGCTCTGCAATATTGTATTTATCCACTGATACCAGGCAGCAACTTTTAATTTAAATGTTCTCCCCTGTATGGGAATTACATAATATGCATACGAGTACTGGTTGCAACACATGAACATAGAAATACAGAAGTTTGAGTTTGGGCACGAGTCTTGCACAGATAACCAAAGTAGTTGAGGTGAACGTTCAGGTAAAGTAGGAAATCTGGGTTCTAGTCCCGATCTGGCACAAATTTTCATTGTAATCATTCCCTTATATAGCTCAAGGTTGATTGCCTTCACAACTGTGATTAAATTTCGCGTATTTCATAAAGGCTGTAGTCGCTGCAGTGACCATTCTTTCAGATATGCATGCACTTCTGAAGGATCTTCATTCTTATTAACAACACAGGTACTGCGACATCGCCAAATCTCTTAGGTAGGTTTGAACAAAGTGGTTCTTTAATAGTGGAGGCGACTGACATTTCAACTGCTTGCCATATTACACAGGAATCAATCACACTGCAGACTGTAAAGTACTGCTCATGCAAGTAAAGGACATTTGTAATTTAACTGAGGTAATTTCGACTTATTGACAATCATCGTGAAAAACACACTCTCTAAAAAAATAAAAGGAAATCTGCTCTGCGTCATTCCTAATATTTCTGACTTGGAAAAAACACTAAGTCATGAGATGGACTCAAAACCGTACAGCACGCAGTTTGCTTATCAGTTGAGACCCCATCCAAAGGACTTCCACATCTATGACCATCTGACCCCTACAAGGAAGGGTGTCTATGAGACAAGTAATAAATCTCACATTTTCTGCCACCTCCTTCCTGACAGCTAAGGCGACATTCCTACTTTCATTGCGGATTTATGGAGAGGAATCACGCCAGTTTTCTCGCATGGTCCACTTCGCTCCCACCCATATGATTTCAGTGGAGCTGGAGTCCAATGCCGGTGGTCAGTAGAAAAGAAGTATTGTATTCTGTTCTGCAGAGCACTTTTGCTCAACAGCTGACATGTGTAATGGACGCTGCTTCTGCTTGAAATGGTATAGTTGAGGGATTTTAACAGTACCTACAATTTGAGTACATTGGGAAGCATCAAGTCGGCTATAACTCTTCTCAATCCATCTATGTCTGCAGTAACATATCCAACCATAACCTATTACAGAAACATGACCACTATATACTGATAGCTGATATATATTGACAAGCCAAAACTTGTGACCTTTGCCCACCATGAAACTGAGTGATAAGCAGAGAAGAGACAAATGGATAATTGAAACTTCCTGGCGGATTAAAACTGTGTGCCGGATCGAGACTCAAACTCGGTACCTGTGCAGGAGAGCTTCTGTGAAGTTTGGAAGGTAGGAGATGAGATACTGGCACAGATGAAGATGTGAGGACCGGGCGTGAGTCATGCTTGGGTAGCTCAGATGGTAGAGCACTTGCACGCGAAAGGCAAAGGTCCCGAGTTTGAGTCTCAATCCGGCACACAGTTTTAATCTGTCAAGAAGTTTCATATCAGCACACACTCCACTGCAGAGTGAAAATTTCATTCAGGAATGGATAATTATTCTAACAATGATACGGACCTCAAATTGGGAAATCCACTGAAATTAGCGATTCCAGACAAGGGTAGCTTGTTTAGGCTCAGCGCCTGGAAAAGAGCATCTCAGAAACGGCAATCGTGGTCCGCTATTTGTGCACTACTTTCCAAAGTATCTACGGAAAGTGATTGAAGGACGGTGAAGCCACAAGAAGGCGAAAAAGTGTTGGGCATCAACGCCCAATCATAAAACATAAAGGTTGGAGGCTTCCCTGTTCGGTAAAGTAGGATACACAGTAGTGATCTGTAGCACATCTGATGGCAAGAGAACAATGCTGGTGCAGGTACAAGCCTTTTGGAGCACACAGTTCAGTGTACACTGCTGAACAGTGGGTTCCGAAGCAGGCAACCACTATGTGTGCCTATGGTGTTCCAACTACATTGTTAGTTATGATTACAGTGGGCACGGGATTACCAAGAGTGGACCGTAGATCAATGGAAACGTGTCGCCTAGTCTGATGAACCACATTTCGTGTACGATTTCACTCTCATCCACGCAAACGATTGCTGAAAATGAACACCACGCCACAGACGCAGGAGTATTATGCTATAGGGGACATTTACCGGTGCTTCCACAGGACAAGTGGGAGTAACCAAATGCATCATGATGGCTGTGGACTACAGGAACATCCTGCATTCCTTCAAGTCTAATGCCTTTCCCAATGGTGAAGGCATCTTCCTGCACGATAACTGCCCATTTCTGAAGACCAGTGTCGGGCTACAGTGGTTTGGAGAGCACAATACTGGACTCTAGTTGATGTCTTGACCACCAAATTCGCCTTACCTGAACCAGATGGAACACACTGGGACGCCTTTCGGTAGCCAGGGGACCGCCCACAAACGCCGGCTCGTAATTTACATGAATTACATGACCTGTGTGTAGCCATTTAGTGTCGCATATCTCCAGAAACCTGCGAAGGTATTGTCGAATCCATGCTACGCGGGATCGCTGTTGTATTGCATTCCAAAGATGGAACAACGCGCTGTTATGCACCTAATCATAATGTTTTGGTTCGTCACTGTATTTGGAGATGTGGCCTATACTATAACACCATTCGCTGTGCAAAATAACCGATTCGTCGGAAAATATTATACTCTGCCAGTCACGATCGACATTTTCATCAGCAAATGCTAAACGGCTGAGTCGAAAATCACGGAACTACTTCTTGACGCTCACTCGTTTTCTTTGCAGTACACCCTTCCGAAAACGGCGCCGAAACGTTGATATTCTTTCTATATAGGAATCGCAGTAGCATGTTTCAGAAAGGATTTTGCCCTGTTGTGAACACAAGTTCATTTTACTGGCTAGTGTCGTTACACGCCAACGGCCAGTTTCCACACGCCTACTAGATTCTCAGATATCAGGAAATCTGTTTTGTCCATTGGCGCGCGGTGTGCTCAGTAACGTCATCGCGCGGCCTAACCTCCGACTCTGAAATTCCCTGCTTCTACAAAAGCAAAGACGCCGTCACGAATACCAAGCATAGCTCATGAACAAAGCGGCCTGAATGATAATACAGAACGGATATGCGTCATGATTACCTAATGTTTTCATAAACTAGAGCCTGGTGATCTGAAACCCTACACAGGAGCTAGTTTGAATGGTGCCCAACCAGTGTTGGAATAATCGAAAGACGGTGGATCGTCTCGTGTTGCTCCCCTTATAACAATTTTGTAATACAATCATACGAAAATCGTGTTCGTGCTGCGAATATTACCATTCCGTAGATGACTTGGCAATTTATGCCCAAATGATTGACTGTCATGGGATTAAGTTATCATCATTACATTATCATCATCATACTTGTAACCGCTAGTGACCTTCGTGGATTTACAGCCTACAAACCGTCACGTATACTGAGGTCCATTAACCGCAAATCATCTGAATAGAGGATTATAATGTCTCTAACGACAAGGAAGTAAAGAAAACTGTATTAACACGGAATCGAAACGTACGCATTTTTGCACACAATGTCTACAGCTTGACCATCCAGTTACAGTTCCGATCAGCAAGAATTTCCCTGTTATGAGACGATGAAAATGTTTGTATCTATATCTAATAACATCTTATTTTATTTACAGAAAAGCTTTCATGTTCGTCTTGGAACAGACCTAGAATACAGACATGAACATTAATATTAGTAATACTGTAGAAAATAATTCCTCTTCCGTGTCTTCTCATAAAAATCAGAAAAAATACATGTTATATTTCATTCGCGTCAGTACTTAACCGAATTTATAGCTGCCTGCGATTTTGGGTTGTTACTTCTTTTGCTGGCAACTTCGTGTGAAATCATTGTCACATTGTTCATACTACCAGAAATTAAAATCGTGTTAAGTGTGAAGGAAATACAACTGGAAACTGACGCCAAACTCTTGATTTGCAACTTCATACTTGCCCACTGAACATATAAGTTCTCTGAGAGTACAAAAAGTAGAAAGAAAAGGAAGACAGAAGGAACAGACTTCCCCTTTGTCGCTTCCTCGAGACCAATAGGGTACTAGTGTCGGTTCTAGATTTAAAAGGACGATTACCTCAAGATAACGGTATTTAAAGGGGGCAGATAACGTGATTTAAAAGGACAGTACATATCCAAGGCCAGTTCTGGCTGAGTAACGATGATCTCTCAAAATCACTGATAAGGTCTTTCTCTGTCGGGTTACACGCTTAGGCTACTTATGTTCGAGCTCACCCCCCTCCCACCACCACCACCACCACCACCACCACCACCACCACCGAAATCACCGGCAATTATTCAATGTTACCAAGGGGAACCCCTGTCCTACCTATGCGGTTTCGGCACTCCCGATACCGGTCACATGATCTTGTACGGCATAAAAATGGTGGCAAACCCCTCCCACATCTCAGCTAATGGGAACAAATTAAAATGGTGGGAAGCCCGTTCCCTTCCCCACCTGCTTTTATAACTAGAGCACTTGTGTGGGTGGCTTCATTCTTGAGCTCTGCACCATAGGGAGAGAACTAGGGTATAGTTATTTGTTACTAACAAATGAATGTTATTATGATTACATTCAGTCGCGTTGCTTAAGATCTAGGGAGAGGACGAGGGTGTGGGTATTTGTTAATAACAAATTACATTTAACATTACGCGTTATTCGTCATTCGAGGCACCAGTAGAGACCGCACCTAAGCAGATACGAATATAGTCTCATACTCCATTTTCCAATATTATTCAGCAAATTTTGGTGATTTCTGCAATTTCTGCGCTTTTTCCATGATTTTTTTTACAAATATTCGTATTTTTCCACAATTTAACCATTTTTACGTGTTCTTCCCTATTTTACGTAATCTATGTATTCTCACTGTAAGTTACCGCATCAAATTATTTAACAACAAATACGCTGTTGCAACGACTTTAAATGTTAAATACCACAATAAACAAATAAAAAACTAGATGTCAGTTTCTCTTAGAATTTGTATATGTTTAGGACGAACAATGGGGTGCATTTTAGTGTAGCAATATGATCAGACTCTCCACCACAGCAAATGCTTTTTGCTTATGATGATTATTTGTGCCAGTGGCACAAACCTTCGGGTAAAGATCATGGTGACAACATTTCCAGCCATACCCTCTAAATCTGCATGCAACGTGGATACCCCATGGTCACAAGGTGGAGTGTGGGAGTGGGTCCGGCAACGCAAGCAACATGCAATTTTTTATGCACAGTGTTACTCTTCAGATCAAAAAAGCATACCAAGGATGAGAATTTAGAGGCGTACATTCATTAAACCATCAGCCCTGGTGTCAGTAACAAATGCAAGACGCCACTCCCAAACGAACAGTACAACTCCCGGCAAGTTTACAGAAGAACGTTATAATGTTACTCTAGAATGGAGGGTCATCCGTTATAATGTATAGACGAATTTGATATCGTTTCAAGTACTGACAACAAGCGTGTTTTTGACGAACTAATATGCACAGTCTAGACTTTGGCCCTCCCTCAATCCTTGCTTATGCCTGAGCTTGTGCAGCCTCTGTAGAAGTGAAACATTTATAAGAATTTATCAACAGCACAACATTGTATAATGAAATTCCACATTAAATAATTAAAATTATAGACGGATAGGCAAGGTTTTGCATTAGACCTCCACCTGTCAAACACAGTGTAGTCGATTATTCGTATCGGTAGCAAAAACCTTTGAGTAAAGACCCACGATAGCAGCTCTTTTGGACATACCCTCTACGTCTGGGGTAATTGCAATCCAATTAAACTATATTTTGTATGTGTGCTGCGACATGGATACTACAGAGCGAGAAGTATAGTGGATGCGATTTTCTTGTATGCATAGTATCACTGAACACACCAAAACACATGATAATGGAGGAAAATCATTTTAAGGTTCTCCATGTCCATTTTATAAGAAGATTGTAATTGCTTATTTTAAAAAATAACCATCCATGACAGTAAAATCTTAAACATAAAAAACCGTAGGATTAGAACAAGAGCTTGCAGGCTGGCAGGTAGAGCTATTGAGAAGCCTCAACAACTCAGCAACGGCAGATCTAACATTCCATATAATAGCGATGAGGGATGGACTTCTCTGTCTCTCCAGTGTGCGTTAACTTTCCTCCCAACTATATATATATATATATATATATATATATATATATATATATATATATATATATATATATATATGGGAGAGAACATCGAAAAAATGGTTAGAATGAAGATAAATGGTTTAAAAATTAGACCAACACCGAGCACTACTTTTAGACGCTAATATAAGTCGTCTAGATAAAATGCGTGCTACCCGTATTGTGCAAAGAGCCCTTTTATCCTTTATCAGCAAATTTCTCATGATTTCATCTAAAGAAGCGGCAATATGTGATCAGGATGTACCGCCTTTCTTTTATTTACGCTGTATCTAAATACTTTACGATTCTAAATACATTTTCGACTTGCAATTCGCCTCTATTGGGAGAGATAACACACTATTCGGAATATAAATAAATAAATTTACCGTTTCCCCTGGTTTAACAGTGGAAATATGGTGCATTCTACCTCTCCCAAAACATTGGAGCTGAAAGCCATATGTATTTGGAATCCTAAATTATTTGGATGCAGTGTAAAATGGTGTGATTCCACACATGAAAAGTGATACACACGGATTACATATTGACGCTGCTACAGATAAAATCCTGAGAAGTTTGCTGATAGAGGATAAAGGGGTTCTGTGCAAAACACAGGTAGCACACATTGTATCTACACGACTTAATTAGCATCTGAAAATGTTGCTGAGCGATTGTCTAATTTTTTAAATAATTTATCTTACTTTTAACTATTTTTTCGATTGTTCTCTCCGGTAGTATCAGTTGCGGAAAATACATGTCTGTCGCTGCTGAACTGAAGGCCTCTCAATAGCTCTATCTGCCAGCCTGCGAGCTCCTGTCATGACCGTACGTTTTTTTAACATATTACCGTCATGCACGCTTATTTTTTAAAAAGCACACAAAAAATCACATGCAGTCTACAACTCGTCCTGGAGTATCAACGCAGCACACACACACACACACACACACACACACACACACACACACAGTGTGTAAGTGGATTGCAATTACGGAACCACTTGAACGGAATGACCAAAGTGCTGCATCTTGGGTCTTTACTCAGATTTATGCTACCGATATGAATAACTGACTATACTGTTTTTGACAAGTGGGGGGGTCTAATGCAAAATATTGCTTATCTGTCTACAAGTTTAATTAGTTAATGTGGAAATCGGTTACACAAACAAGTGCTGTTGATACAGTATATTCATATAAAATAATGTATTGTAAGACGTTTACTAATACAGAGGGTGCACACGCACAGCGATAAGTAAGGATTGAGGCCCGAAGTCTAGATTGTCCACATTATTTAATTAAATCACGTTTCTTACTTCCACTAACAACGATTTCAAAATCATCGATACATTACGAAGACCATCCATGTTACAGTAACATACCGTTTCTACATACAGTTGATGGGTTGGATGTACTGTTCGCTTCGAAGTCGTCCTCTCATTTTTTATAGACATCAGGGCTGATAGTTTAGTAAAAATAAGCCTCTAACACCAGGCATGCAACAAAATAAACACAAGCATGCTGTTTGTAGTCGCTTGATCCACTCCCACACACTACCCCATGGCCCTGGAGTATCCATGACGCAGGACACACGAAATAGTGTAATTTGATTGCAAGTCCAATCAGATTTAGAAGGTATGAACAGATCAGGCGACTGGAAGTGCTGTCATCATGATCTTGACCAGAAGGGTTTCTGCTACGTGTACAGATAATTCTCAGCAAATAGCATTTACTGCTGGTGGACATTCTAATCATATTGCTATGCTGAAACGCATTCCAGTGTTTATCCTACACATATGCAAACACTAAAACAGTCTGATGTGAAATCTAAACCTGCATCTTCTGGAGTATTAAAGTAAATATGGTTGACTTTATGGAAGCACGTATATTTCATGTAATCAGGACTGATAATTAGCAATAAAACTACGCTCTGTATGTCTATGTTTTAATTTCATGTGCAAATCGATTACATGAACTACAAAAGGAAGGGATGCTGAGAATTTTACTGTAAACTATTATCTTCGATGTGATCATGCTATGCATCTGGATGAGTATTTCGCATAAGCAAATCATGTTTCTAAATCAGTATGGGATGCGTATGTCTACATTAGTATGTTACGAACTTCGTTCCTTTTCCGTAATTATTTCTGAAAGATATCACGTTATTACTGAATAAGTAATCATTTTTACGTCCCATATGTCATTATCGAGAGATTAGACCACATAAAATTTGGTGCTGATGTTTATGCACAAGAAGAGAGAGGACTTCCTGCCACATCTACCCACGGCACGGTAACACACACCACTACTCAGATCGGGCTTCCTCTTGCTCCCAGCGCCCGGTATGGCGTGGTTACGCCCTCGCTGCCTCGCTAGCTGCCTACTCCCACTGCTTGCGGACCACCACCTGTAGCTTCCGCAGCGCTGCACTAACGCCACTTTGACATTTTCTGGCTCAAATGGCTCTGAGCACTATGGGACTCAACTTCTGAGGTCATTAGTCCCCTAGAACTTAGAACTAGTTAAACCTAACTAACGTAAGAACATCACACACATCCATGCCCGAGGCAGGATTCGAACCTGCGACCGTAGAGGTCTCGCGGTTCCAGACTGCAGCGCCTAGAACCGCACGGCCACTTCGGCCGGCTTGACATTTTCTGTTTCGGGTTGTACAGACAACTTGCTCCACATTATCCAAAGCGTTGTGGGCACTCGTCGCTATTGCTAGGAAGCGGTATCAACTATCTATGTTCTTAAATTTTGTAACTGTCTTGATATCAACACGTTGATTTGTTTTGGAGATAATGCCCAATATAGGAGTTCCTAAACACCATCCATATTTGCTGATGGCACTAATGTAATCCTCTCTGTAATTAACATAGAAAACCCGTAGTCAACAGCAGCGAATTCTATGTGAAGTCTTCAAGAATGATTCAGTAAAATCAAATATACTGTGTCAGTAGGAATTGAAATAGTATACAAATGAAAATAGCTTGTCAAAGAGACTCAAGTGGATGCTATGGTCTGAGAATATCAAAATCTAAAACAAACAGTGACGCAGACATATCGCGGGCGATTGCACTCACTAACTCTCCTACGGAATCATCATCTGCGAAAATGCCAGTCACAGGATAAATGTATTTAGAATGGAGGGGAAAAAAAAACCTAAGAATTTGTAGCCTTAAAAATTGGCTCTTGTAAACCTCACTTTACTTGGCTTGCTGTTCTACACACTTTTGAGTTTATTTATCCACGAAACTGTCTTACTCGCTAGGGGGTACCTTGTGGAAACATGTAAATTACTGCAAAATAGACTGCACGTTTTGTCATGGAGATTATCATCCAACACCAGAGACAGACGCTACAAGAGAGGCGTTATATTAAAATTTCAAGAATTTACGATCCTAACACAATCACCTAAAATATTGCTTCTTGCTATGTACAATGAAGTGAAAAAAGTCAAGTGATAGCGATATGACATATACAGATGAAAGTACTATCGCGTACATAAGGCAGGAAAGGTCAGCGCATTGGCGGAGCTGTCATCTGTAATCGTGTGATACGTGTGAAAAATGTCCGATGTAATTACGGCCGTACAACTGGAATTAACACACTCTGAACGAAGAATAGTAGTTGGAGCTAGACGCATGGGGCATTTCATTTCGCAAATCGTTAGGGAATTCAATATTCCAAGATCCACGCTGTCAAGAGTGTGGCGAGAACACCAAATTTCAGACATTTACCTCTCCCTACGGACAACGCAGTGGCCGACAGCCTTCACTTAACGGCCTAGAGCAGTAGCGTTTGCGCGCAATTGTCTGTGCTAACAGACAAACAACGCTGCGTGAAATAACCGCAGAATCAATGTGGAACGTGCAAAGAACGTATCCTTTACGACAGTGCGGCGAAATTTGGCGTTAACAGACGCGAGTGCCTTGGCTAACAGTACGACATCGCTTGCAGCGCCTCTCCTGGACTCGTGACCATATCAGTTGAACCTAGACGACTGCAAACCGTGGCCCCGTCAGATGACTCCCGGTTTCAGTTTCTCAGAGCTGATGGTAGGGTTCCAGTGAGATGCAGACCTCACGAAGCCATTGACTAAAGTTGTCAACAAGGCAATGCGCAAGTTGGTAGTGGCTCCATAATGTTGTGTGGGATGTCCTCTGGTTCAGCTGAACAGATTATTGACTGAAAATGGTTATGTTCGGCTACTTGAAGACCATTTGCAGCCATTTATGAACTTCATGTAGCTAAACATCGATGTCATGTCACAGGGCCACAACTGTTTGCAATTGGTTTGAAGAACATTCTGGAAAATTCGAGCGAATGTTTTGGCCACCCAGATCGCCCAAAATGAATCCCATCTAACATTTATGGGACATAATCGAGAGGTCCTGCACCAACAACACTTCCGGAATTATGAGCGGCTGTAGGCCGCAGTATGGTTCAATATTTCTGCTGGGGACTTCCAACGACTTGTTGAGTCCATGTCACGTCGACTTGCTGCACTAAGCCGGGCAAAATGAGGTCCGACACGATATTAGGAAGTATTCCATGACTTTTGTCATCTCAGTGTACGATGTCTGTTAGATAAATATCCAGCCTTTGACCGGAAAAAAACTAAGTTACCTGGTGCGTTGGATACCTAATCATCGTCAAAAATTAGTTCCCTTGGGGCTCTACACGTTTTTCCCAGCGGTGCCGCCATTCCGAAAAAACCTTTTTCGGAATGGAGTTTAGCTCGGCTATCGTTGCTGCCATAATGTCCTCTCTTGTCTGCAATCGCGTTCCTTTCAATGGCCTCTTGAGTTTGGGGAGCAGCTAGAAGTCGCAGTGAGGCCATATCAGCAGAGTAAGAAGCCTGTTGAAACACGGGAATCTGGTTTTTCGCCAAGAAAGTCAGAATCAAGAGCGAGGAATGTGCTGGGACATTGTCGTGGTGGAGGCGCCAATTTCCTGTTGACCCCACAAGTCCGGTCTCCTGCGCCGCAGACATCACTTAGGCGACGGAGGCCATCCCTGTAGTACTCTTTGGTGATTGACCACGCGAGTAACAGAAAGCAGTCGGCATCACTTTGATGTTTCTGCGCACTTGGCGGTCCTTCTTTGGTCTTGGTGATGCGAAATGCTTCAATGACTAGGATTTCGTTCCCGGATCGTAACAGTACACCCTCGACTCTTCGTCAGTGATTATGCTGTTCACGAAGTCGGAGCCACTGTTCGTGAAGTCCAGCATGTCCTGTGAGACTTCCAACACGCAAGTTGCTTTTGCTCTGCCTTCAACAACTTCGGCACGAATTTCGCCGACACTCTCTTCATGGCCAAATCTTTGCTCACAATGGAATGTGCTGAAAAAGTGCTGATGCCCACATCTTCCGCAATTTCTCTAATAGGCGGACGACGGCCCCGCATAACCACCGCGTTCACTTTGGCAATGACCAGGTCATTTCGGCATGTTTATGGCCGACCGGCGCGTGGCTCACTCTCCACCAATGTGAAGCCGCCTTTAAACCGGTTGTACCACTCCTTAATCTGTGTGAAACCAGTCGTATCGTCATCGAAAACCTTCTCAATCTTCCGAATGGTTTCCAGCTGGCTGTAGCCCAGTTTCTGACAAAATCTGAAGCAGCAGCGCTGCTCGAGTTGTTCTGTCATTTCCCTTGCAATTAAAAACCGACGCTAGCACTACACACTACCTCACTAACTGCTGCTTACCAGCAACTGACGCTGTCGGCAGGAGGGGAAAAATTCATGCATTCGTAAGAAGGTTCAAGGTTGGCTCACGTAAATTTTTCCTTTATTGTATGTGGCAACAGTATTGGTATATGCCCAAGGGAAGACTTTAATGTACTACTTCAACAGATCTTCAAATTTTACATCCATGATATCTAAAGGACAGGGCACTTCGTGCAATTATAGTATATGTTAAGGATCAGAGCATTCTTGTATACAAAAGCGAAGTCTGCTAAAATCGGCCATGGATATTATCAAGCCAGTTTCCAAAGAGTGTCTGGTACTGAGTTACTAAAGGAATGTCTTCATGGTATACACAGAACCATAATGGGATTGTGAACAATGATTTGGACCAGAATTCTGCTCCTCAGATAGATTGGAGCTTCCTTGCACTGAATGTCATATCAGATGCCTCCTCACACACAATCCCGCTACTGCTAGTAATATTGTCAGTGTCTTCATTAAGATACTGCCATTATTTCGTTACGTATATATCTGAGATTTATCCTTTATAAAGCCATTTTTGAATCGTGCCGTGTTTCCACTGAACCAATAATATACTTCACAAAGCAGCAACTTAGATACTACGCCTTTCTTGAGACTCGCTGTCTGAAAAGCGGATAAAAGCGCCTGTCGTATCATGCTACCCAACTGTGGGAACACGTTCTAACAGATATATTATCTACGGAATTACAGTATAGTTTGACAAACAAATCGTTTCAGAAATCGCGCGCAACAAACCTGTTAGCATATTTTTAGGAAAATAAATTAAATATGCAAAATACATGTTTATTTCAGTACAAAACGTGTTATTTTCTGGGTATCGGTGCTCATAAATATTTACCTTATTAACTGCTGGGGTAAATGAGGTAAATCTCATTGTTAAAAAATGACTTCGATACTTACAAATAATTCTTGCAGGAGAGATCTGAAAGCTGAAGAAATGGACCCAACTGAACATAACTGGAGGATACTTGCATTTTCCAATTGACTTTTTCTTTATCAACTAGTAAGACAATGAAAACGTATTTACTGCGGATAATCCCCATTTCGCGATCTAGACGTCTCTTCACCCTCAATGGGCGAGTGTGGTGTGCAATGTCCAATCAAGGCTACCAGCCGGTGGCTACCGAACGGTATGTGAAGATTTTGGAAGATGATTTCATCCCCATTACCCAAACTGGCCATAATTTCGACAATATGTGGTTCATGCAAGACGGTGCTCGTCGAAGCAGGAGCGGGATGCATGTCGGACCGCACTCTGGCTCTGGGGATTCCAGAGGCCACTGGCATGGGCCTCGATTGGCCGCCATATTCTCCGAATCCGAACACATGTGACTGTTTTTGTGGGGGTATATTAAAGACAAGGTGTACGGCAATAACCCCGAAACCATTGCTGAGTTGAAGACAGCCATTCAAGAGGTCATCGACAGCATCGATGTTCAGACACTTTAGCGAGTCGTGAAGAATTTCTATATTCATCTGCGCCACATCATCGTCAATGATGGTAGTAATATTGAACATATCATAACCTAAATCCGAATATCTGTAGTGACGTTTACATGTTGCATAAAGTGTGTGCACGCCGTACTTTTTACCTAATTTATCTTTTTTTCCAATAGTTCAATAATTGTCACTCTGCAAATGCGATTTACTGAATGGCGTCAATGCCGCAAGCGCAAGCCGACGGATATCGCGCGAGTTTAGCTTAGTTTCAAAGACTGCATGATAAAAAATAAAAATTACTAGCGATCAATGCAGGCCTAGTATCGGGGCCTCGTATGACTTCCATCACCCACGTCTAGAAAACTCAAGATAGATACGAACTTCCCCTAGGTGATGACACCGGACAATCTTTTGTTATGAATGTAACTCCATCCTCTGTCTGGAGTCTGGGAGTACGGCTGGTCAGTTTCCAATAATGCAATACCAATCGCCGTTATTTAGGTTTTATTTTTAGGCTACCAGTTTCGACAATATTGGGATCTTCTGTTATGGTCTTACAGTAGCCGACGCGTTATAAAAGGCAACCAATAAATTTTTGTCCATATCTTACAATTAAGTGGAACGTACATTTCGTATATGAAACTAGAAGACTAGAGTAAATGAATGTAAGATGAGTGACTTTACTGTGAACTGACTGTAATAAAAAATAGTGACATTCTATTTTATTGCTTTCTAGTTGGAGAGGAAAAACGCAGATGCCAAAAACAGAAATACATTAATAGACATGTGTACTACCAAACTAATTAATACACCCAGTTTTCCTGTTTGACATTTTCTCTTTCGTACTTCTGGGAGAATCTGTACTACAAGTTGTAAAAATGGTTCAAATGGCTCTGAGCACTATGGGACTTAACATCTATGGTCATCAGTCCCCTAGAACTTAGAACTACTTAAACCTAACTAACCTAAGGACATCACACAACGCCCAGTCATCACGAGGCAGAGAAAATCCCTGACCCCGCCGGGAATCGAACCCGGGAACCCGGGCGTGGGAAGCGAGAACGCTACCGCACGACCACGAGCTGCGGACTACAAGTTGTAACTAACTGCCTTATCTCCACTTTCAAAGAACACAGTGCACAGCTCTTAGGATTTTTTTTTTAATTCTTGTGATGAAAACAATGCCATTTGGAACTCCGCTTTAACTGACTTTTCTTCGGATCACCTGATCTCACCTTGCCACATTTTTAAATACTTCTCTATGTCTCTAGGGTGTTTCCATTTCGATTTTTCTATTTTAACAGAAAGAATAGTGGGCGGATATAGTGGAGCCTCAATCACTGGAGGCCCGGTAAGCGAACTGCTATCGACCGATGCAGGTGTAGCGTTTGTAATATTATTGGTATTTCCGTCCTACGAAAGCTTTGAGTACCCTTTGAAAGACATTTGTTTTGTATAATTTACATAACTGTAAAGATGCGCATCTAGCGCGGACGCTAATACATCGATTGCGCAGTCAAAGAAACATTTTAACAGAAGCTGAACTGTCGTTCCGCTTCGATCTAAATAAAAGATGACGGTAGAAAACTTTTGTAGATCTTCAGATTTTAATGTACTTCTGCTTGTAATGTGAAAACGTAAAGGGGATCGACTTTAAGTTAAAAAAAGTGAGCGGTCTTGCTAGCGTGCAGACAACATTATTAATTAATAAAATTAAAGCAATTCATGTTCGAAACTGTAAATCAGCAAGTTATTGTTATTGGAGGTGTTGAACAGTGTAAGAATTGTCTTTAACGAAAGGAGAAAAGTAATGACAGTAATTTGTGACAAAAACGTGAACCAAGGAAACAGCACAGGACAGGCTGAAATCTGATCGCACCATACTGTTAAAAAGAAATACTTATGTAAGTTATATTGTTTATAAATAAGCCCTAATTTGCTAGTGAGAATTGTTTGAATATACACTCCTGGAAATTGAAATAAGAACACCGTGAATTCATTGTCCCAGGAAGGGGAAACTTTATTGACACATTCCTGAGGTCAGATACATCACATGATCACACTGACAGAACCACAGGCACATAGACACAGGCAACAGAGCATGCACAATGTCGGCACTAGTACAGTGTATATCCACCTTTTGCAGCAATGCAGGCTGCTATTCTCCCATGGAGACGATCGTAGAGATGCTGGATGTAGTCCTGTGGAACGGCTTGCCATGCCATTTCCACCTGGCGCCTCAGTTGGACCAGCGTTCGTGCTGGACGTGCAGACCGCGTGAGACGACGCTTCATCCAGTCCCAAACATGCTCAATGGGGGACAGATCCGGAGATCTTGCTGGCCAGGGAAGTTGACTTACACCTTCTAGAGCACGTTGGGTGGCACGGGATACATGCGGACGTGCATTGTCCTGTTGGAACAGCAAGTTCCCTTGCCGGTCTAGGAATGGTAGAACGATGGGTTCGATGACGGTTTGGATGTACCGTGCACTATACAGTGTCCCCTCGACGATCATCAGTGGTGTACGGCCAGTGTAGGAGATCGCTCCCCACACCATGATGCCGGGTGTTGGCCCTGTGTGCCTCGGTCGTATGCAGTCCTGATTGTGGCGCTCACCTGCACGGCGCCAAACACTCACACGACCATCATTGGCACCAAGGCAGAAGCGACTCTCATCGCTGAAGACGACACGTCTCCATTCGTCCCTCCATTCACGCCTGTCGCGACACCACTGGAGGCGGGCTGCACGATGTTGGGGCGTGAGCGGAAGACGGCCTAACGGTGTGCGGGACCGTAGCCCAGCTTCATGGAGACGGTTGCGAATGGTCCTCGCCGATACCCCAGGAGCAACAGTGTCCCTAATTTGCTGGGAAGTGGCGGTGCGGTCCCCTACGGCACTGCGTAGGATCCTACGGTCTTGGCGTGCATCCGTGCGTCGCTGCGGTCCGGTCCCAGGTCGACGGGCACGTGCACCTTCCGCCGACCACTGGCGACAACATCGATGTACTGTGGAGACCTCACGCCCCACGTGTTGAGCAATTCGGCGGTACGTCCACCCGGCCTCCCGCATGCCCACTATACGCCCTCGCTCAAAGTCCGTCAACTGCACATACGGTTCACGTCCACGCTGACGCGGCATGCTACCAGTGTTAAAGACTGCGATGGAGCTCCGTATGCCACGGCAAACTGGCTAACACTGACGGCGGTGGTGCACAAATGCTGCGCAGCTAGCGCCATTCGACGGCCAGCACCGCGGTTCCTGGTGTGTCCGCTGTGCCGTGCGTGTGATCATTGCTTGTACAGCCCTCTCGCAGTGTCAGGAGCAAGTATGGTGGGTCTGACACACCGATGTCAATGTGTTCTTTTTTCCATTTCCAGGAGTGTATTTAGTGTTTACCAGACTTCTTATTCTGTTCTTTTTCCTTTATACTTTTTTATCCTCCATGCCATATTATTTTTGTAAATGTCAAACAACCTTTACTACAGCAGAGAATACTGCGGCATCCTGGTCGTAGACAGAAGGCCGCTCCTTGTCTTCTATACAACTCATAGCTGCCCCATTTATTAATGATTTCATTTGCAAAAGCAATTATTTTTTTTACTATTCATTGTTAAAGGTCCCTTAGGTAATTATAAAATTCATACTGATTACGTAAAGAAATCCGGGTTGTTCTTTTCCAAATAATAGAAGTCTTTGCGTAATCAAAAACTAGCCTCCTCCAAACAACGATCAGGAGCCGACCAGAAGACGGACGTCTTCGACCGCTTTCGTGTCTCCTGTGGCAAAGCTGTGCCAAACTGGGAACACGACATTCTAGTATGAAACACAGATTTAAATTGAAAGAATTGAGATATATTTAACCTAAATAATAATTTTTTTATCATACTAGATGTTGCATCCTCCTACAGTTCAAAGCAGTTTAAACCGTGAGAAATGCGCGTCGTCTTCTTCTTCTTTTTTTTCTTTAATGGTCCGTTGATCCGCATGGACAAGAGAATTCCCATTCTGTGACAGCCCATTCGCCTCACCTGTTCTGTTTCCAATAACAGTGAACTGTGGATACGACTTAGTATTAAAACATCTTTTAAGAAATTCGTGTGGTGAAATCAAGGCCAAGTGGAACTGCGTTTTGGTGATCTTTTCCCTGGATCATCTAATCTCAGTTTGCCTTTTTTTTTTAAATTTCTCCTCTACAACCCTCGCTGTGGTTTTTCCATTTCATTTTCACCATTTTAACTGAAATAATAATAATAATAGAACGTAAGAAAATGTGGCTCTTTGGTTCCTTTTTTTTGTCTGGTTTGATGCTGGCCCACCATGAATGCGTCTCCTGTGCCAACATTTTCATCTCTGAGTAGCACTTGCAACATACATGCTCAGTTATTTGCTGGGCGTATCTCAATCTCTGTCTTCTGCACTTTCTACCGTCTACAGTCTCTCTCCCCCCCCCCCCTCCCCCCCCCCCCCCCCCAGTGCTACAGAAGTAGTTATTCCGTCATGTCTTAACAGATCGTAACTTAACATACTGAACCTTCTTCTTGTCAGTGTCTTCCATGCATTCCTTTCCTCGTCGATTTGCGGAAAACCACCTCATTCCTTATCTTAACGTCCACCAGTCCCCTACGGCTACAAGATAATGGAAATAGATGGGTCTGTATAGGTCTTTAAAACTTAGATGGATATGCATGTGTGTATGTCTATGTCTACAAAACTTAGATAAAAACGTTGCATGCATAACTACACCGCTTGTAGTTTTTCTCCGCCGATTGTAATGTGAAGGAACATCTCCTTTCCTTAATAAATGCGTTTTTTGCTTCACTTGTGTGCTAATGCATTAGAGTGACACAGCTTGACATTTTATTGTTGCTATGATGAATTAGACTAGCTGTCTAAAACGGATGCGATGGAAGCTGAAAACTGTGAACCATAGACGGAAGTACATGGATCCGCACCATACGATGACTGGCTGGTGGATAATGAAGAAATGTGAGACGTTAGATGTTGCGTTCCCTATTCGATCTGTAAATCAAAAAGGATTTTATGAAGGCACATTTAGGCTAGAGATTTCAGCGTTCTTTCATTTGCTCTCGTCGAAACGAGCTATTTACGAATGAAACCGGTTAGTAAACCAATCAGGACAGCTTCAGCACATCAAAGATCCCAGAATCACTGCTCTTCAACAGGTTTTCATCGGAACTATGAACGTAGCCTCTTGCTTTGTTCTGGTTCGGATTTCTTTTTTTACTTGTTATTCTTAATTGTAATGTACTGTACACAATTAGCCTGGAAAATTAAAAAAAGAAATACACGTCAATACTGTTCAAATTCAATGTGTTTTCTCATTAGATCACTCTGCCGAAGTGTTAGCGCAAAGCCAGATTTTAATGCGTACGAAAACTGAATCTCTTAACAGTGGGGTGTATTACAACAAAGCACCAACCAAACGGAGAAAATCGTGGGCAGGCGTACGACTGTTGCAGGTGTCTCCTCATTTAGTGTGCGCGGAAAGTTGCACAGACTTCTTTTGATGTAGCTGCAACAGCGCACGTGAAAGTGACAAGTAACTCGCACCTTAAACAGCTTTAGTAAACAAAGTAATTACACGACACGACAAGGAAGTGTGTCTATTGTCTCTTTCATCTGTTGAAATATCTATATGGGGCGTTTCAAACGGAAAGGATGTCGAGATAAAAGGAAACCGTTGGATAAATGGACGCCCCATTCTCAATGGTCTGTAATGCACAAAAAATTGAAAGAGAGAAATTTTTAAGATTCAGATGACCATTTTACAGAATGACCTGGTGTTTTCTGGTAAATGCAATTAAACTACTTTTGCGCATTAAGTCGCCACCAATTTTTTAATTCTTTATGTAGCTAACGTGCACGGTGGCGCACAAAATGTGTTACCATTTTGTTTTTGAATATAAACTTTATTGTTAATACAATCTGAAAGGAACATATACTACAATGAAGAGCCGTCCATGGAGATTTGTTCTATCTCAGCACAGGCTCGATATGTCCACCATTTCGTTTCCTAACTTCCTTCAAACGAACACTGAAGTTAGTGATTACCCTACGGCACATGTCTTCCGTAATTTCACTGCAAGCTTGAAGAATAAGTCTTCTTAGCTCCATTAAATCACGTGGACGTTTCGGGGAAAAATTTTCCTTTAGGTACCCCCAAAGAAAAAAAGAGTCACATGGATTGAGGTCTGGATTATTGGGTGGCCAATTTTGTCCGTCACTGAAGCGACCTGGAAACCTGAGGGAAATGATCCGCATGTCGAAATGCTCGTGTAAAAACTCCAACACAGTGTTTGCAGTATGTGGTCTTGCTCCATCTTGCATGAACCACTCCGTGTTGAAGGGCACGGCAGTAGCAAGAAGCTGTGGAATGAAGCTATTACGAAGCATGCTCAAATAACACTCGCTGTTCACAGTTTCTTCAAAGAAAAAGGGTCCAATAAGTCCGTGACTGGAAATTGCTGCCCATGCTGTAATCCTAGGAGCATAATAATGTCGTTCACGAAGCACTTGTGGGTTTTGTGGCCCAAAAGCGTAAATTTTGTTTGTTAACCACACCGTCTAAATGAAAATGCGCCTCGTCTGAAAACCAAACGTTGAGAGTTTCTTCCCTATCCTCCGCCCCTGCTGCTTGTGTTCTCCAGTGAGCTTCTGTGCACAGGTCATCTTGTAAGAGTACATATGGAGGTCACTTTTAAGAATGCGTTGAACGGAGCGTCTGGATATTCCCAGCTGCACTGCTGCCTTTCTACACGATTTCCCGGGACTTCTCTGTACAGCAACTCGGCCGCTTCAGTATTCTCCGGCGAACAAACAGGCTTAGGCAGAGGTCGCTTCGCCTCCAATACTGTTCCTTCCTGTACAAATTTATCGTACAACCTGTGGATGGTCTTCTTTCAAGGGACCCATCGATTGTTAAACTTTTGTCGAAAACGCCTCTGAGTCACAACAAGGCTTTTCGTTTCATGAAAAAGTTAACACAATTGCCGATCGTTGCTATGTCGTCAGTCTTCCATTGTCAGTCATTGGTGCTTACTAGTCTCCTAGCGACAGTATCGTGAATTACACGCATTTCGTAACTTATTTGTTTTTCCAAGCTCTGCTGGTACTGCTGTAGAGATTCCAGCGGGATATCTAATGTGCGTCGTAAACTGTGAAAGAAACATTTGGTAACACATTTCGTGCGCCATCCTGTAGACTGATATGGTGTCGTCTTTAACAAAAAACAAACATTTAAACCACGAGTAGGCAATATTCTTTCCTTGCTTCAATTTTTGTAGGTATAAATGCAACGTCCAAAGTATAATGGGGAAATATCGGTTGACTTTGGTAGCCTTCTAATAACGCTGCGGCGAACGATTTTACGTTCAATAGAGGTACTGTATTATTAGCTGTGATGAATATGTAGGAGCCCTTAACTGTTAAGCAGTGAACGAGAGGCTTCAATTAGTAATGCAACGCATTTGTTCTCGGCCAATTTCAGCTGAAACAATGCGGAATTTGTTCTGGGACATAGTGGAATATTCCCGCTTCAGCCTCTATAGTTTCACGAAGGCGCTACACATAGTCTCCAAAATTGACTCTCTAACGGAGATGCGGTCCAAGCAGAGAGCTGTCACCGAGTTTCTTTTGGCAGAAAACCAGAGCATTGCAAATATTCGTAGGCGCTTGCAGAATGTCTACGGAGACCTGGCAGTTAACAAAAGCACGGTGAGTCGTTCGGCGATAGTCCGTCATCATCGCAACAAGGTGGCGCAAACCTGTCCTATCTCTCGCGTGCCGACCGGCCGCACACAGCTGCGACTCCTGCAATATTGGAGGATGCGGACACACTCGTTCGAAGTGACCGACGGATCACAAGTACCTCACTGCTCAACTGGACAGACCTCTTGGTAGTGCTGTCACAGTAGTCCACCACTTGGGGTACTCAAATGTGTGAGCCCGCTGGGTTCCTTACCGCCTAACGATCGTAACGAGCAACGAAGGGCCATTTGTGCGGGATTGCTCGCGCTTTACGAGAGCGATTGTGACAATTTTTTGCCGAACATCACCACAGGGAATGAAACATGGGTTCATCATTTCCAACTGGAAACAAAATGGTAATCCATGGAGTGGCGACACACCACCTCTCCTCTGGGTGAAAAAAAAAGTTCAAAGCTGCGTCCTCATCCGATGAAGACGTGGCGACAGTGTTACTGGCCTCTAGAGGGGTTGTTCTGTTTGATGTCTCCCTCATGGAGCAACGAACAACACGGAAGTGTATTGTGCTACCGTCAGGAAACTGGACAAACGACTTCAGCGTGTCCGTCGTCACTCAAAAAGGCAAAGTGTTCCACGACAGCGCAAATCCTCACTGAACTCTGCGCACCCGAGAGCAGCTCACTAAACTTCACTAACTATTCTTACTCATCCACCCTACAGCCAAACTCTCTCATCTTCCTTGTGTATCGCCCACTGAACGATGCTCTCCGAGGGAAGCAGTACGAGGATGATGGGGACGTTATTGATGCAGCTCGACCAGTAGAGCGGTACCAGGCCGGCATACAGGTCCTCCAAGTAAGGTGGTGTAAGGCCGTCGCAATTATGTTGAAAAATAGGGTATTGTAGCCAAAAGAATGGGAATAATATGCGTACTGGAGTCCTGAATTAAAATCTGATTTCGGAAAAAATGTGTTGCATTACTTACAGAACGGCCCTCGTATTTTAGGCCTTTGTATCAAAGCCATAACCTGCAACCACAACAAATAACAGATCACGCTGTGGCAGTATGCATTGTGTTCCGGTACGACTGTTCTGTGGATTAACTGGACCATAAGTCGCAAATCAACGATACTGCAACCATACGCTAATTGAGAAACGATGCTGAAATTTGTCACAAAACAAGACGCAACGATTTAATTTACTATAACATCACCGATCTTAACCAAGAAAGTTACAAACAGCAAATATGTTTTTCCGTTGTTTTCACTTTATGAACGCTATGTTCAAGCCTTTGCAGGGGACCACCATTTCATTTACTTAAAATGTATTTATTTTTCGACGCACACTCCTTTTATTCTATATCTACATCTCCATCTGGTGTAGGGTACTTATGTACCACTATCACTTCCTCCTTTTCCGTTCGAGTTGCGAATGTTTCGTGGGAAGAACTATTGTTCGTAAGCGTTTGTGTGAGCTGAAATTGCTCTAATTTTATCTTTATGTCTTTTAGCAATCTATATTTAGGAGAAACGCGATATACTACTTGACATTTCTACGAACGCACCCTCTCAAAATTTTAACAGAAAACCGCACGGTGATGCAGAACGTCTCTCTTTCAGTGTGTACCACTAGAGTTGCCGATGATCTACGTGACACTTTCGCACTTATTAAATTAACACGTAACGACACGTGCTGCTCTTCTTCGGACCTCCTCTATCACTCCAATCTGGTACGAATCGCATACTGATGAGCAACACTCAAGTACTAGTCGAACGAATGATTTGCAAGTTACTTCCTTTGCTGGTGGATTACATTTCCTAAGGATTCTTCCAATGTATCTCAGCCTGGCTTCTATCTTACCCACCATAAGTTTTGTGTGATGGTTCCATTTTAAATCGCTCCGTACGCGCGAGTCCTAGATTTTTATGGGTGTGACTGCTTCCGATGGTCATAAAATAACCGGACTTTCCGCCTAATTATGAGCAATATGTTACATGACCGCGAATCTCAGCACGAAGCTCCGACTCTATGAAGGTCTTCCTGCATTTCGCTACAATTTTCTAGCATTGCGACCTCTATATACACTGTTCAAAAGAATTAGGGGTACATGTGCATCAACGTCCGGTATGCGGTACCTGTGATCTTATTGGAGGGCTTGAGATCTTCCCTTTCAATGCAGGTAACAGTTAAAATAATTCGCTATCTACTGGCTGTGTTACGCATTACGGTGTCACGTGGCCCCTCGGAAGGAAGTAATTACCGGTGTCCCAAGGTTTTCTTGTGTGAGGTATACAGATGGCAGCTGTCATTTGTGAATACTGTATTCAACCAATCACAAGCAATGCAACATCTTACTGCACAGCAAGTTGCAAGGGCGGTCTGTTTGCTCCAAAAAGGATGGACTTTTTGCTGTATTGCTGCAGATACCAATGCTTCTCAATGTGTCATCCACAGGCTGTGGACACGCTACAGGGAGACAGGTCAGTACACAAGGCGAGTAGGACAAGGTCGCCGACACGTTACAACGCCATGTGAAGACTGGTATCTGTCCGTCTCATCGTTGCGGCGTCGTACCGATACAGCCATGGCATTGCGAGACGATCTCTAAAGGGCCACTATAGCCGCTGTGTCCAATTACAGCGTAAGGACCAAGTTACGAAAAAGGACCTTATGACCCGGACGTCCTGTTCGAGTACCTCCGCTAGACACGTCACCTAGCATCTCGCCTTCAGTTCTCCAGTTCCATGTCAACTGGAAACTACTACCTTGGCGAAACGAGTTATTTACAGACAAGTTCAGATATCCTCTGACGCAAAGTGATGGCCGTGTTCATGTACAGAGACCCGAGGTGAGGGGCACCTGCCTAATGTTGTACAACAGAACGATAGGAATTCCAAGGTTCTGTGATGATGTGGGGAGGTTTCAGTATTGACAGCGATATGGATCTTATCGTCGAAAATGGTCGCCTTACCGCCAGGTAGTACACGAACAGATCCTGTTGGACCATGTGGTGACTTCTGCATACGTTGGTAGTCCTGAATTCCTTCTAATGTCACGGCAGGGATGGCTTGCGAAGCCCGGACACTGAAGTAATGGGATGGCCGACAATAAGTCCCGACCTAAACCTATCGTGTGTATGTAGGACACGCTAGACAGACGTGTTCGTGGTCGTCATGTTCCGCCACAGACACTCCAACTCTCTTGGGCTCTCATTGAAGAATGGGAACAGATACCCCAGTGTGACCTCCGCAGACTTACACGGAGCATGCCACGTAGAAGTCAGGCAGCGATAAACGTTCACGGAAGCCATGTATGTTGCTGAAGCTCTCAAAGTCAAGTGAAAAGCACCCTTGATGACGGGATGTTTTTGACACCTGTCGAACATTTCAGTTATTTTTATATAAACGATCGAGGATGTAATAATGTTCTGTTACGTACTTCATCTGTGAAAGATAAAGGTATAATTTGGTAACATACCCTGTTCTCAGCTATTGCTCAATGCAGTGTGGCAGACGCTCCAAGTCATGTTCTCCTAATTCTTTAAAGCAGTGTACAACAGCGTGATAATGAAACTTCCGACGTTGTCTAATTACCTCATTCACACGTGTTGTGAACAGTAATAGTCCCAGAACATGGCACTGACATCAGTCTGTGCGCCAAGTTGAGTTCTGCACGATTATTGTTTGTGGAATTTATGTTGATTACTACAGAGGAAGTTTTCACTCTCCAAATGGTCACAATACACGAGGATATAACATTTCCCAAAATTCTACATTCTGACGTCCTCGGAGAAGAACCAACTCATACAATCACTATGCCTCAAATGGTAGTCACGGATGCCAGCGAAAAGTTAAAATGAATATTAGTCTGAAACATATTCAGATGAGTAATCAAAGTGATACGTCGCCAGAGCCGGCCAGCTCCCCGCCACGCCTTCGCGTGCGGGGCGCCGTCCCGGGCGCGGGCGCGGCCGCGGCCGCGGCCCTGCCCCAGCAGGGCTGAACGCCCGGACCGCCCCCTGACCTTTCCGCCTATTGCCGCCTCGCGCCCTGCCGCGGCGCAACCCATGTTTCGGACATACCTACAAGTATTCGTCAGATGGTACGTCACTGCACATCAAAGATACCACACGGCAGTGTCATCTTTCGTCGCCTATGTTCGCTTCCTCGCCGGATTGGCACAACTGCATACAGCGCGGAAAATATTAACGACGCGGAGAAAATATCTGCACCTGGTACAAAAATTACGTTGATGACAAGTGTTCTTTACGTTATGTTGGTAAAAATTGTGCACTGAGAGAAGCTTCCCCCTGCTCTCGCACTGTTCCGATTCAAGTTGAGCAGTTTTTCATTTTTTCCACAACTCGTGAACACGACGAGCAACTGTTTACGACGACGTCCTGAAAAGAAATGCCTACGAAGTTTTTATATGGAAACTATTACGGTAGTTCTCTTACACAGCATATAAAGGAGCAGTGTATTCGTGGAGCTGTCATTTGCTCTCAAACAAATCATGTGCAAATCTTTCTGAAGTGATTATGGCAGCACCGCTGGAATTAACAGCCTTTGAACGCGGAATGGTAGTTGGAGCTACACGCATGGAACATTCAATTTCGTAAATGGTTAGGGAATTCAATAGTCCGAGATCCCCTGCGCCAAATTTCAGGCATTACCTCTCAGCACGGACAAGGCACTGGCCGACGGCCTGCACTTTGCAATGACAACACTACGCAAAGTTCGCTGCTCTTAGTCGCTACCAGACGCGAAATACTACGTGAAATACCGCACGAATCAATGTGGGACATACGATAAAAGTATCCGTTAGGACAGTGTGGCAAAATTTGACGTTAATGCGCTATGGTACAGAAGAACGACGCGAGTGGTTTTCCTAACAGCACGACATCGCATTCAGCGCCTCTCCTAGACTCGTGACCATATCGTTAGGGCGCTAGACAACTGGAAAACCGTGACCTCGTCAGATAAGTCCCGATTTCAGTTGGTAAGAGCTGATATGTGTGTGTGTGTGTGTGTGTGTGTGTGTGTGTGTGTGTGTGTGTGTGGCGCTGACCCCACGACGCCATGGACACAAGTTGTCAACAGGTCAATGGACAAGCTGATGGTGACTCCATAACATTGTGTGCTGTGTTTACATGGAATTTACTGGGTTCTCTGGTCCAACTGAACTGATCATTGACTGGAAATGACTATGTTCGGCTACTTGGACACCATTTGCAGCTATTTCTGGACTTCATGTCCCCAAACAATAATGGAATTTTTATGGATGACAATAAGCCATGTCACCGGGTCACAATTATGCACGATTGGTTTGAAGAACATTCCGGACATTACGAGCAAATGATTTGGCCACCCAGATCGCCCGACGTCAATCCCATCTAACATTTATGAGACATAAGGGAGAGATCCGTTCGTGACAAAAATCCTCAAGCGGCAACACTTTTCGCAATTATGGACGGCTATAGAGACAGCATGGCTCAACATTTATGCAGGGGACTTCCAGCGACTTGTTGACTCCATGCCACGTCCTCTGCACTACGCCGGGCAAAAGGAGGTCCGGCACGATATTAGGAGGTATCCCATGACTTTTGTCACCGCATTTATTTATTTCTCACATAGTCACCCTGGCGACGAACACAGTTCTCCCAACGAGATGCCGGTTTGTTGATAGCATCATTGTAGAATGCTTGACTTTGTTGATCGGAGTTACAACCTCACACCAGCTGGCACCGCCTCGTCACTAACAAACAAAATCCTCGAAGGTGCTCTTTAAGTTTTGGAACACATGAAATCGGATGGTGCCAAGTCGGGACTGTACGGAGGATTATCGAAATCAGGGAAATCAAGGCGTCGGATTGTTGCATATGTCGCAGAGCTAGTTGTGGTCTGGCACTCTCATGTCGCAGGAGAGAGTACTCCATGCGTGGACAAACTGTTCGAATTCGAAGCTCGATTACAGCACTATGTTTCTCATGCACTGACATAGTAACGATATACGCCGCCACATCATCCGCTGCAGTTCGGAGCCCTCTAGCGGCGCACTACAATTATCCATCAGCAATGCGATTTTCTTATTCTTCATTGACACCTCTTTATCAAGCGAAAGCAGCCACACACTACAAAGAGTAGACGTCATCCATGCTTTTCGATTTGCCTTGTAATTGACGGCAATAAAAGAAATCACATTTACAATACGACTGTAACAAAACATTACAGCTGAAGCTATACTGTACTAAATGAACTTATAAATTAAAGAAAGGTAAAATAAAATGGATGTACCCCCTCACCTGGTAAGCTTCTTACATTTTGAAGCACAGTGGGTTTGCTGATCGTCCGATCACCAGTGATGTCTGTCTCCCCCTGACGTATTGCTGCAGAGAACAGTTACGTGTATTTCAGACTGCTTCCCTCCTTTACACTTTTCTCTCTAAAAGCCATCGTCTTCTCTGGCATCAGTTGATAAAACAATCCCGTCTCATCTGCACAGCACAAGTTTCCAGGACTCTCTTTTTGTAACTGTTTACACATGGTGTTTTTCCTCTAAAATTCTGCATCACCGAATGGCACTGATTTTTCTTCCTCTGAAACCACTTTAAAAATGATCTGTCCTTAAATCTTTGCAACCATACGTTACTTGCCTTAAAATTAGAGTCGCCAAGCAAATTTGCGAAATCTAAGGCTTTTTGACATATCAACGGACCATTAATTGGTACATTCTGCGCACGCATCTCATTAACGCTCAACTCTCGAGCTGTGGTCTCTCAGAGCGAAAATTCTGGAAGTCGCCCTATAACGCCAGCTGTGGTGGAATGTTTCTAAGATGTTTTGTTGTCGGTTGCTTTATCGCCTTGTGTGTTTACTGTTGACACGTGTTATTGATGTGCGTTGTAATCGCCTACACCGCGCCTAGTTAGAACTACGTACCTGTTTTCTTCAGTACAGTACCGTATAGCTAAAAATGTATGGCACGAATGTGTCATTTTTAACTTTCCCGAGTTTGATGAAATTGTTAAGTCGGTCTATGGAGGAAGGCGTCAGTGATGTAGATCAAAAAAGACACGAAAACGACGACGATTTTACATTAGCCGGTGATCACATTTCTGCTATCGAACAAAAGTATCATTCAGACGAAGAACCTCAGGAACTTTGTGACGGGGATCTGTCTGTTTCTTCAATGAAATACTTAAAGTGTCCGTTAACATCGAATGTGTTCTGAGTGGTGATAAAAATGTAGTTCCCAATGCATGTCAATTTGGGAGATTTTCTTTTTGTACCTATCGGGTGGAATTTTTATGCGCATCTTTAAACCCTGGAATTTAGTATTATTTGGAAATTTGCTACAGAGATTGTATAATTATTCAGAATGTAAAATTCAGTACTCTAACAGTCTATTTATGTGTACTAATTAAAAGAACGAAACAAAATTATGTGCTTCTGTGTGGTAAATAGTAAAATGCTGCAGGGTTTGTTTAATGCAATAAAATAAACTAGAAGCATTTAAACAAGACTTAAATAATTGTAAAAACAAATGTTATATACCATAAATTAAAAACTCCTAATGATTTTTGCCTTAAATCTCGGTTTAAACATTGGGGTCCCAGAGACCCCCATCTCGTGGTATACGTTACAGAAAAGTCACCTCGTAGTTAAGGGTTAAACCACCGCAGCGTAGCACTGTCCACGTCGTCAGCGGCAGCCGTCTTCGTTCTTTTTCTTGAAGGTTAAATTTGCCACCAACAAAACTTTCTCCCATTTCTCTTCGTTTTTTAAGGAATGTAGCTACTGTTGATTGTGCAATTCCCTCCTTCCTTGCCACGTCCACTTGTTTCAATCCGTAATCAATGTATTTGAAAACCTCCATTTTTGTCTCCAACCTTGTTTCCGAGTTCCAGCCATTGTCCAAATCTTAGCGAAGTCCAAAGCGTTTACATCAACTAAAAACATTCACAGACTGCAAAAATGACGGGGATAAGCTGCGTATGAGCCCAACAAAACACTTCTGTCTGCTACTGAAGCTCGACAATAAACAAACGAAACACTCGTCCAAACAAAGGAGCTCTTTGACGTTTGCCGCTCAGTACAGCTTCCCCGCAGCTGTATGCTATTCTCTTTACCGCCAGAATAAATACAGTACTGTAGTATGTAGCGAAGCTTCTGGAAATAAAGCGCCGAAAGTCTAGTAGCTAAATAAACAACACCTACCGCTGTAGTGAGTTGCTTATAAGTAGGAAATTTTATCTTCTTCGTAACAGGGTGTTGGTAAATTTACTTCATCGTTGTAATGAGGGGTAATTAACATAGTACATGCAGGAAATCAGCCGTGGCCATATAAAATTATCGCTGTACCAGGGTTTATCGTTGAGTTGGTAATCATTATACTTAGGTTTAACTGCATACCAAGTTTTTTGATTGGTGTGATGAAGTCCTACGTGCGGAAGAACAAATTTCGTCTCTTAACTGAGTCGTGGGGGTACACAAAGAAATCCACAATTATACGAAGATTTTTTTTTTCAAGATCGAGAAGAAATTAACACAACTAATCGAAATATCCATACCCAATACAACAAATATACAAAAAATTGAAAAATACATCCAACTGGCTGAGGAAGTCGAGGACATGTGGCATCAGGATAAAGTTGACATTATACTATCAACTACAGGAGTCATACCACACAATATCCACCAGTACATCAACGCAATACAGCTACATCCAAACTTGTATATACAACTACAGAAATCTGTAATTATTGATACATGTTCAATTACCCGAAAGTTCCTAAATGCAATGTAACGTATACCGTACAGTTAAAAGGAAGTCACGCTTGATCAAGGTCCGCGCCACTTTCCATTTTTGACCAGACATAATGTCTGATAAAAGAAATAATAATAATAATAATAATAATAATAATAATAATAATAATAGAACGTAAGAAAATGTGGCTCTTTAGTTCCCTTTCTTTGAGTCTTCATTTCTTCTGTCTGGTTTGAGACGTGTGGATTTCTACGTTTCACTCCGTCTCGTCAAACACCTTTGGACTAACCCTAAATTCTTTCGAATGAATTGTACTACGCGATGATGAAAACCGTAACGATTTACATCCATCCATTTAGTAGACAGGACGTTCACGCATTCAGGTAGGTAAGCACTGTGCTCTATACACGTAACAGACACTTCTGTCGGTTCTATGACTATCGTTCTTATGTGGTTTACCGTATAATGTCCTGATCTGGAAGAAGGCAACGCGATTTTTGTATTTCACACACTGCCTACACTTGTACGCACACTGTGTCGCCTCTCATTTAGAAGGTGCACTGTGTGGGGGCCGGTATAACATCAGCAAGACAACATGTAGGTTTTTCTTGTAACGTTACAGAGAAGGAGAGAGGGGCCTGCATACCGGGATGACACGAGGCACCACGCCCCCTGACACAGAGCAGGCTCAGGGCAGCAACCGTGGCGCCTTGCAACCGTCGGGGGACCTCTACCTATTCGTACCCAGTCAACCCGCGTCCTGTTGCACCGGTGTTTTAGAGAGCAATGCCGAAGGTTAAGTACATTTGTATGGAGCAAGAAGCAAGGATAACACAATGTTTCTGGAAATAAGTGCTGGAGCATGCACTTAGAAATTCTTAAAGGTTATGTATATTCATTTCAACTCAATGACAGACAATCAGTGTTCACATATGTACGTTATCTGTGGATAACATGATACATGTTACGTCCGGCAACCGATGAAATGCAATTTTGTCATGTGGTGACACTGTACCAAACTGACCGTCGCCGAAATATGCACTAAGCAGAATTGAAACTTAGGTACTAATTTTTGTGATCGATATTTGTACACATGAAATAGGACATCATTACTTCCGATCAAGTAAGACCTTGATTTTACTCCAAAGACTTAGGATAACTGAAACGCAACGATAAGCTTACAGCACACGAAAGAGATTCTTAATAATCTCATGGTAAATCAGCTTTAACAGCTGCATTTTCAGCCCATCTAAAGAGCATTGTTCAATTGTGTGTTAGTGATTTCTGGTCTGAACAGTCATCACTTGTTCTGCACACTGTTGGATACATGAAGAAGACTAATAATAAATGTTACTGAAGAACAGTAAAATGTGATCACTCCAGACTAAGAGATTATTTTATTATTTACTTACTCTGTGCAAGATAACGTACTAACAATAAGGATGAATAAAATCTGTTTAGTAATTACATACATCGGGATGTTGAAAATTTTCCGTCAAGAGGATGACACCGGCCAAAGTTTTATATCGATATTATGTTCCAAATGGTTACTAACGTTCCAAACTATTAACCGATTAGCGTAGCAAGACACAAAAATGGCGTCTCACGCGCTAACATTTACTGTCTCGTTCACACTATCTGCCTAAGGTCTGGTTCGCACTAGGCCAATAATGCAGTCCAGTGCCGAGGGCTTTAGTGTCTAAACTGAACAAGAAAACGACGAGTTTGCGATTAAACGTGGTTTACTTACTGCTCTACTGTTGGGCTGGTGTCCACAGTCATGCATAGTTCACTGAACAATGACTCGCAAGTACGTTCGAATAAAATCAATGTTCATCTTACAAGAAACGGAAGGAAAGATTAAAACGAAAACGGTGAAAGCTACTTGACCTCCTACCCATCAACTTACTGTATTGAGACTGCCAAATCGTATCATTACACTACTCAAATAATTTTTTTCGCACACACTAAGTCACTAAATTAATGCCAATTGCAATAAATTACTCGCCGTGAGTTCGAGAAGGCAACAGAGGAAGAAGCTTCGGTTAACAGATATAATTTTGCGTGCACGCGGGCTAAGACGTTTCACGTAACCCCAAAAGGCTTTTCCGCGAACATACTCTCAAGCAGTTAACTCCCTATATACACTCCTGGAAATGGAAAAAAGAACACATTGACACCGGTGTGTCAGACCCACCATACTTGCTCCGGACACTGCGAGAGGGCTGTACAAGCAATGATCACACGCACGGCACAGCGGACACACCAGGAACCGCGGTGTTGGCCGTCGAATGGCGCTAGCTGCGCAGCATTTGTGCACCGCCGCCGTCAGTGTCAGCCAGTTTGCCGTGTCATACGGAGCTCCATCGCAGTCTTTAACACTGGTAGCATGCCGCGACAGCGTGGACGTGAACAGTATGTGCAGTTGACGGACTTTGAGCGAGGGCGTATAGTGGGCATGCGGGAGGCCGGGTGGACGTACCGCCGAATTGCTCAACACGTGGGGCGTGAGGTCTCCACAGTACATCGATGTTGTCGCCAGTAGTCGGCGGAAGGTGCACGTGCCCGTCGACCTGGGACCGGACCGCAGCGACGCACGGATGCACGCCAAGACCGTAGGATCCTACGCAGTGCCGTAGGGGACCGCACCGCCACTTCCCAGCAAATTAGGGACACTGTTGCTCCTGGGGTATCGGCGAGGACCATTCGCAACCGTCTCCATGAAGCTGGGCTACGGTCCCGCACACCGTTAGGCCGTCTTCCGCTCACGCCCCAACATCGTGCAGCCCGCCTCCAGTGGTGTCGCGACAGGCGTGAATGGAGGGACGAATGGAGACGTGTCGTCTTCAGCGATGAGAGTCGCTTCTGCCTTGGTGCCAATGATGGTCGTATGCGTGTTAGGCGCCGTGCAGGTGAGCGCCACAATCAGGACTGCATACGACCGAGGCACACAGGGCCAACACCCGGCATCATGGTGTGGGGAGCGGTCTCCTACACTGGCCGTACACCACTGGTGATCGTCGAGGGGACACTGAATAGTGCACGGTACATCCAAACCGTCATCGAACCCATCGTTCTACCATTCCTAGACCGGCAAGGGAACTTGCTGTTCCAACAGGACAATGCACGTCCGCATGTATCCCGTGCCACCCAACGTGCTCTAGAAGGTGTAAGTCAACTACCCTGGCCAGCAAGATCTCCGGATCTGTCCCCCATTGAGCATGTTTGGGACTGGATGAAGCGTCGTCTCACGCGGTCTGCACGTCCAGCACGAACGCTGGTCTAACTGAGGCGCCAGGTGGAAATGGCATGGCAAGCCGTTCCACAGGACTACATCCAGCATCTCTACGATCGTCTCCATGGGAGAATAGCAGCCTGCATTGCTGCGAAAGGTGGATATACACTGTACTAGTGCCGACATTGTGCATGCTCTGTTGCCTGTGTCTATGTGCCTGTGGTTCTGTCAGTGTGATCATGTGATGTATCTGACCCCAGGAATGTGTCAATAAAGTTTCCCCTTCCTGGGACAATGAATTCACGGTGTTCTTATTTCAATTTCCAGGAGTGTATTTTACACTAACATTATCGGAGCACCATATCCTTTGCGTTCATTTTAAAACTTAATTTTCCTGTTCCTTTTATTATGAGATCGGAGGGTGGCAAGTCATTACATAGTACAGTCAACCCTTTATAACACTACCGTCTGCTAGCGTTATACTCTTTCGCGTCGACATCTTCGTATAAAAAATTCTCGGCCTTCATGCCGTGTCATGTACGAGTAAAATTCCGAACCTCGAAGTTTTGCTCCGTACAGATCGTCTACCAACTGAAAATTCATGTCGAACATTTACTCAAAGCCGCAGCGATGAATGTCATTATGCTTTAATTCGTGTTCTCGATTAAATTAATACGAGAGGAGCCTTCACGGAATACAGAACCTACTGATATCATGGGTCTGCTTTGATCCATGACGACATCTAAATAGCGTTAACTTCCTCGCAGAAATCCAATATGCATAAAAAACGCAACGTGGCACGAATTAAAAATACTTACATGACATTAAATTTGTTGATTTCACCACTCAGAACCAAACTAACCTTTCAATTTAATCTAGACCTGCAGCTACGTTACAGATCTGTATCACATTCTTCGAATTCACATTCGCTGTTTTCACCAAGAAGCTTCCAACCTAACATACCCCAGGCTATCCTAATAATCGGTTAGTCACGAAGACCTACATTTCCTGAAATAATATAGAAGCCACATAAACATCGTCGATATTTTATCTGCCAGCGCGCGTGTGACGCCATGGGCCAAATCATCATGCACTGGTCAAAACCAAGTCCAGTATCGGTAGGTTCAACCGAACCACCTTCTTCTCCGTTGTCTCAGAGTTTCTATGCGCACAAAATTAGTGTTTGCACCGCCGATCTTCCCCAAGTACATCTCAACATGTCTACAGGGAAATTAACCTAAAACATGTCAGCACATGTTGTATCACCCGCAATGATGTAATTTGGTCGACAGCCATTGGATTTTATTCTCATCTGGACTACAATAAAGGAGATTCGAAACAGAACTTCAAGGTATTAGGTGGGCAGCAAAGGAGGCAGCACACGCACTTCCTATGTCGCTATTTCCATTTACCTGGCGACTCATTTCTCTAACTGTAAGTATATCAACTTCTTCACAGTAAACACGGACTCAGAAGCTGTATTGTGGAATATAATTTCCACTGACACGTGCATAAATAATAAAACGGCAAAGAGTCCCTATAAGACCCCTACAGTTCGTCAACAGCCTCAGTGCCACGTGCACACATTTGTCGAGCACTTTAAAAATATACAGAGAGAATCCTTGACGGATTCCTACGCTGCTGCTCTAGTGCTTGTTTGCAGGCATGTGGAATCTGAGTGGTGGTTGACGGGTTGCTTGCCCACACACACCAAGAAATGGGTCAAGTAAATTATTAAAATCCTCAACAAAGAAGCGTGGGTGGCACCGAGGGTGTTGCCTAACTGGAGGGGGGGGGGGGAGGCGGGAGGGGGGGCGGAGAAAGGTCGGGGGGCGGAGAGAGGCCGGGGGGGGGCGGAGAGAGGATGGGGGGGGGGGGGGCTTGGGGACCCTTTGTTGTTTTATTCACGCATATGTCAGTGTCGAACGTCGAACCCCACCCCGTAGATCACGCGACAGGAGACCATGAAACAGGAGGGTTGAAAAAAGCAAACACAATCATGACTGCTTCAGATTACGTTCCACGTTCAGAGTTCGTCGGCCCTACTGGTTCCAACCTGTATACCAGAGCCAAAACTGCAGTTGCACGACACTCCGAAGGGTGTCAGACCAAGTTCAATAGGACGGCAGCCTCATATTGCTCTTAGGCAAGCGGTGTATCGTCCGAAGGGTGTCCGCTGCGGCAAAGATTGTCAAGGACGTCGTCCTGTTGCAAATCCCACAGGAAACTTAATTTTCAACCGCGATATTTGCGTAATTGATCGTCCCAAGGGAAGGGGTGGTTTCATTGACGCCCTTTATCCACCTCTTGAGTCATCTTCGTGTCGATTCTGAGAGTCAGTGTGTCTGGAATGTTTTCCTCGGTCATCCAAAAGAAAACCGCGTGATTCAAACGCTAGCTATCACTGTTCTGACCACCACAGCAGAGGCGTCAAGAGAAGCGGGTGAGATGTAGGTAACGAGGTGTGTGGTGTTGGGAAGAATTATGATAAAATTTGATGCCAATGTGACACCACCTCCCCGTCAACTTCAGAGTTCTGTCCTTTTTTCATCATGTATCGGCACCTCGCTGCATGCAGTGTCGCCATACCCGAAGGTGATGTCGATGACGCCACGCTTTTGCACCATTACAGAGGAAAGTTGAAGGTACCAGTGAGACAAATTTCAAACTTCTGCGTCGCAACGGGGGAAAATGACACTTTCAAAGAAGTGACCCTTTAGTTTTTTGCGCGGTGTAGTTAGCAGAGACTGCAAATTAAATTGGAGAAAAGGAAGTAATATTTTCGTTTCCAGAAGTAATTATCATGCTTTTTAAGATCACAGATGTGTTTTCTTGTCTCTGACTCAAATTCATTTTGTTTACTCTATTTTTACACGGATGCTACTTGCTTTAATTCCCTTCCTTCTTCATTTTCTAACATTTTCTTTACTGTAGCTTCCGGATAGATTAAAACGTTGCGCTGACCCGGCACTTACACATGGACCTCTGCCATTTGTGGGCTAGTCCAACAACAGAGCGACTTGCGTGCGCCTCACGGCCAACTGAAACTTCAATCTGGCAAAACTTTCTTCAATGTGAACCTAATTTACGTCAACACAAAATTTTTATCTGCTTTAAAGCTGATTAATGTCTTCACAGCTGAATCGCACACTATACAAAACGCAGACAGGCAGCACAAAGAGTGTGAACATACAACACGCGGGAGGGGTGAGCTTTATCTTATCACACGACGTTCCGAAAGCTACCTGCAAAGCCACCAACTTTTGTGTTTCGGCGCTCTGACAACACATTCAATGCACAAAGAGTCACTAACAAATGAACGTACAATTTTATTTCTTGCGTATATTATACTCAATCTAGTAACATTCAGTTAAGTAATTCATGATAGTACATCGAAATTAGCATAACAACAATGATACAACTACAGCTGCGAAGCAGAGTCGATGGTTTTACAGTCCACTTTCCGACTTTCTTCTGAAGTGATAAGATGAAATAAGATTGTCTGGAGAGTGCCTCACAAATATTTAATCCATGCAGTATTTCTGCGATATAGCGAGTCTCTTCATGTAGAACATTACATGCTTTCAAACTGCGTAACTGTTTAATCAATTCTTTAAGCCAAAATATGATAATCAGCAAACCCGTCCAGCTGCTGCTTCCATAAGCTACTCCCATGTTTTTAGATTTCTCAAAGCATCAATACATATTCCAAAGTATTTATCTTTAACATCGACGACTAGCCAGTATGTTTCGAAAGGTTGTAGTCTTTTATCAGCAACCACCACTGTTGTAAATAACCAGCAGAACAAATAAACGCTCCTGTAGTTGCCTATGTTTAGTAAGTGGTCTTCCAGAGCAATGTCCAAAGTGAGGTCGATATTCGTTACTATGGTTAGCATTCTAGAGCGTAACTTAATGTACCAATGACCATAAAGAACAACGGTAAAGGAATTTTAGCGCATGCACGTTTGTTACTGATGGGACCGATAACAAAATTAAAAGATGAAGCGAAAATTACAATGTTGTCACATGGTTCCCCAGACAGCAAGCATTAGCTGATCGCCGACCTTACTAGTTTTATAACAGACACAAAATTTCCGCAAAGTGTCAAGTTAGTACTCCTCTGAACAAATACAGAAAATTTCTGATTTCATCTGGAATGATCGTGATAGGAATAATGAGCGGTCCAATATCACTGAAGGCAAACCTACGTTGACTGCATTAGTAAATTTAGAGAAAGCTTTTGACAGTGTTGACGAATACACTGTTTGGAATTTTTAAGGTATCAGGGATTAAAAAAAAACGCTTTTTACAACTTGTAGAGAAGCCAGACGGCAGTTATAAGAACCGAGGGGCACTGAAGGGAAGAAGTGGGTTGAGAAGTAACAACTTTAATGTTTGCCGACGACACTGTAGTTAAGTCAGCGACATGAGGATTTGGAGAAGATGAAGAGAGTGGAAACAACTTGAAGAAAGATATGATAAATATCAACGAAAGTAAAACAAAGACACGCCTGCCAACTTTCAGAAACAGAAATACAGAAGATCCCAAATCGCATAAAATTAACGCGTGCATGCGTCGCAAGTTGTTCAAACATAGCGAGAAAAGACTACACAAAAAGAAATTGCAAATAATGTTAACACATACAACGTAGGCTACATTTAAGATCGCTATTTTCGAACTCTGAAGCTAGGTACTTACACAAGTTACTTGCTGATGAGTGTTCATTTGTTGTCACTTAACACTGGGAACAGTTCCCACACCACGCAAAAATGAGCCTTCCTGCAACTGATCTTGCAAGCCACAATACTAACGACACTGTGAAAACTACGAAACTGAACATTCATTTAGACTTATTTGCAAAATTTTGCAGACTGGAGGTGAAGATGAGTGGCTGTCTTCAGGAAGTCTGATAGAAAACTATTCATGTAACATGGACCACAGCTTCTTGTTTTCAAAACAGAAATGGATCCCGGAGTTTCAGTCGACAAGGAGTGCCAAAACTGGTTGCAATTCTTCTTCACCAAGCTGAACACACGCTCACACTCAGCACTGCCGTGCGGTAGAGTCAAAACAGAAACCATTAGCCTGGATAACCTATCGTACTTAGGAACACCATCTGCTTCACGAATGCTCATCAAGCGAGCCCATTTGGTATCATGTCTACTAAAAGTTCACCAGTCTTAACAGCAGCCAAGTTAAATGACATGAGCAACCCAGCACAAAGACATATGGCTATGCTTCCCTTAAAACAGCGGCAACCCCATTTTTTTCCAATCTGTCTGGACAGAACGCTACACAATTTTCAACTGGTAGTTTGTAATACTCCAACTATGAAATTAACAAATTCCCGTTGAATCACCCATCAAGGCTGGGACAGACAGCACCGAAGTAGCTATCTTTTCTGTTTTCCTCAAAACAGGAGACGTCTATGGGATAGAGTTTAGTATCATTGTAATTGCCCCCCATCTGTAGCCACAGTAAATGGTTCACGTTGCTTGCAACTAATGCGATCATTTCTTGAATCTGTAGCCATTTCTTTAAAAATACAGGGTGATTCAAAAAGAATACCACAACTTTAAAAATGTGAATTTAATGAAAGAAACATAATATAACCTTCTGTTGTACATCATTACAAAGAGTATTTAAAAAGGTTTTTTTCACTCAAAAACAAGTTCAGAGATGTTCAATATGGCCCCCTCCAGACACTCGAGCAATATCAACCCGATACTCTTTGTAATGATGTATAACAGAAGGTTATATTATGTTTCTTTCATTAAATACACATTTTTAAAGTTGTGGTATTCTTTTTGAATCACCCTGTATGTGAAGGCTTTGTACGACCACAGCCGTACTCTTTTTTTGCTATTTCCGAACAAAAGAATATTTTCTTAAACAGAGCACCATCATGAACTGCAGAAGCTAACGGAATATTATGGTCAATTATAAAATAAAGTGAGGAAACATTCTGCTCTTATTACATCTGGGTCAGCTCCAGGAGTGGTAAAAAATGAATAAATTTTCCAACTGTTATACTTCATTTTCGTACTGGAGACGTGTTAACGGATTTAGCATGATTTATTAATTCAGTTCTTCCTTCGCAAGCAATATTTATATCGCACGAACGCCTGGAACAGAGTCCGAATGTTTCACCTTTCCGCGGTCGCATAAAATACGAAAATTCGACAGACTATCATTCCTGAAAGACTGATGATATCGTTTCTTAGTTGAAATCATCACGAAAACACTAAATCGCACAAAAATTCGTAACACAATTGCACGAATACCAGAACCACAGAAATCACTGCATAAAACCAAGCATAAACAAAGCGTTTCCGCCAACACGCAGTCGAAGAACAACACGCGAACACTAAATCGGACACCAATTAGCCACACAACTGCACAAATACCAGAACAAACAACAAACACCGCTGTGTTGTCCTAATCATCATCATTTCATCCCCATCGATGCGCCAAGTCGCCAAAGTGGCGTCAAATCGAAAGACTTGCACCCATCTAACCGTCTACCCGACGGGAGGCCCTTGTCACACATTTTACATTTACCGCATAAGCGCAAGCACAAACAAAGCTTTCCCGCTAACGTGCAGTCGAAGCACAAAGAGTATGCGGCGATGATCTGTGAGATGTGATTATTTACAGAACGTTCGATCTACTTTCGCCGGGGATGTTTCAAACACAGAGTTAACGACAAAAGCGCAGCGATATTCTGCGAGAAGGGATTATCGATAATATTATCGGTCGATATTCAGTCGAATTTCGAACACTCGCATCTCGAATAGCAGCTATTATCGGAAGTCAAAACTGAAATGCGATATGAATGCAGAGGGCAGAAAACTATGATCATCCGGGAAATCTGAATACTACCCCAAAATCCGGGAATCTTCCGCAAAAACCGGGAAACTTGGCAGGTACGCAAAGGGAATGGAATGTAGACGAATTAAACCGGGCGATGTTGAGGGGAATTCGGTTAGAAAATGAGAAACTAAAAGTAGTAACGTGCTTTGCTATTTGGGCACCTAAATAACTGATAATGGTCGAAGTGGAGAGAACGTAATATGCAGACTAGATCGTGAAACTAATAAAGCTATGAGAGCCTTTATATTTTATGAAGTAACAGCTTTTTCATGAGATGAGAAAACATTTTATTTTCCAAGCACAGATCAAAAACTAACAAGAATAAACAACTCGTAACCAAGCCGACTACGGCAAAGATAAATATCTATCAGCTGCAGCTTTTACCCGCTGTTTTCGGCGCAGTGAATAAATGACGTCGCCACAAAGCAGTGCCGAATCGAATCGGGAAAACTTAATTTATTGCACATCTGGACTAGAAAAGAATCGGTTGATAGGACACATTCTTAGACATCACGGAATAGTTAATAAAGTGGGGCAAGATTGCTCACTTTAGGTTGAATTGGCGATATACTGAAGGAAACTTAACAGATCAGATTAATCTTTAACTGGTATCTCATCTGAATTTTGCCTATTATATAACAGAGACCGGAAGTCATATGTACAACTTAAATTGTGTTTCGCACTTAGTAAAAAAAAGTAATGTAAATATGCAGTTTCTTTAAAGTCGGTAACGCCATTAGACCTGTTTATGTTTATTTAAAGTGTTACATTTACACTTACACAATCATGATTTCGGCTTCAAAGTGCCACTTTGAAGCCGAAATAATGATTGTGTAAGTGTAAATGTAACACTGTAAATAAACAAGTCTAATGACAGTACTGACTTTAAAGCAACATATTATGACTGTGGCTCCACATTATGAGAAAATGACTAAATATGCGGTTTTACCCGACCGTGGGGTAAGAGCACGTTTCTACTGAGGTAAATTTGCGCATCATTATTAAATGAGAAAAACATAAGTGTATTCAGTTGTTGTTCTTTATTTAACTTATAGCGTACATAAGCATAATACGCCTTGTTTGTATAACAGTTACTGTTGATACAAAATTTCATGTAATGAATAACTGGTGCCTGTGGACAAAAACCTGCAAAAATATTTCAATCGGAGGAAAAACTGTTTAAAAGCGATCACAAACAGTGTCCAGAGGCTTTATTACAAGAGCAGGGTACATGCCACCACTCCTCCCACTTGAGAAATTGAATACAGTCTTCGGTTGGTGGATTATTGTACTTTTCAGTACAGCCTTGAGAGTGTTAAGTCTGAATTTTCCGTCGACGTATTTATGTTTTGCATTGATTTCTTTTTGTTTGCTTGATCTGAATGAAACAGTGTCCTCTGTGGTTTCTTTATTTTTTGGTCTACTGAATGGGATTCCAGTTGCTTCTTGAATGGGGTTCCTGATACTATTTTTTACTTCTTCCCTTTTTTCTGTATTTTTTGAGAACATTTTTTTCTTGGCAAAGGAATTAATACTTTTGGAAAGACGCAGGTACTTGGTCCTGATTGTGAATCATTTGTAGACGTCTGTGAACTTTGGCTTTGGAGAGATCCAGTTTCAACTGTGAATGCTTCAGTGTTGTAGTCATACGAGATATAGATCTGAGTTAATATATCCAGTGCCCCAATACATCATTATTGGCCCAGGAGGGACACCATAATTAAACTCTCCTTCATCCTTTTCCGATGAACTATTATTCTGGGAGGAATGTAACTCCCCCGCGTCCAATACAACATACAAGCGCTGTCAGCTGATCTCTTTCTCCTGACGCAATTTTACTATGTCCTTCTTGCCGCATGTTGTAATCACTTTCGGAAATGTGTTAGGAACAGTTGTAATCCCCGACTCATCCATGTTAAATACGCGATGAGGTTCAAATTTATATCTCTCAATTAGATCAAAGATCATGCTCATTTGCTATTTAACCCCATCACACGTCCAAGACTAGTTTTCTGTGGGATCCGAAGGCTAAGGTTTCGTTTCTGTATGAAATCATAAGCTCACTCTTTTCCGAAAATCTTACTGTTTTTGTCAAATTTTGTTTTTATAGTATTCCTCTCTGAGTAGTCACGAAATAATCTTCTGAAATCTTTCAGTTTCATACCATAGCAACATTTGTCCAAAGGTCTGCAGTGTTCGGCGAGTTCCTGCTGCTGCTCATCATTAAAAGTTCTTCCGAATCTTCCCTCTCTGTTTACCTCAAAACCCAGAAAAATGTAGGGATAGGAGTACTAATTTTAAGCTTATCTTTTCGTAGGCAAGAGTTTCCAAAATAAAAAATAGAGAGATAAAAGTACACTTGATTGGGCCCCGTACGTCATTAATGAGACTTCTGAGGACAGCTTCACTTATGTCACGCTCCCTCGCTACCTGTCGTCTAGGACTTCGCATAGTTCAAGTCCTCTTTTGCAGTTTCCAGAATTTCTGGAGTACGAGACTGCAGCTTTCGTCTGCACATGGAAACGCTTTGTTGGAATGTCGATGTGTTAGTGTATCACAAGACTGACAATGCATCGTACTACACAATGTAAAGCCGGCCGGAGTGGCCGTGCGGTTCTGGGCGCTACAGTCTGGAGCCGAGCGACCGCTACGGTCGCAGGTTCGAATCCTGCCTCGGGCATGGATGTGTGTAATGTCCTTAGGTTAGTTAGGTCTAATTAGTTCTAAGTTCTAGGCGACTGATGACCTCAGATGTTAAGTCGCATAGTGCTCTGAGCCATTTGAACACAATGGAATAATTATAAAATTCTTAAGCCCATTATTGTCTGAGATATAAATCATTTCCGAAACATAAAATTTTATAGGAACATAACGTAAAACATTTCTTATCGTACTGCACAGTCGTTAACATCAGGACAACAAACTACGGCAACAAAGGGTCAGACACAAATGCCCTGCAAAGTAGCCCACTGCTGGATGACATAAGCATTGCGCAGTCTTACCGCACTCTATAGTATTCGAGGGAAGTGTTGGGGGTAAAAACAGTACAGGGAGACCTTGGAATGAATACAGTACGCATTTTCATGTGGATCTAGGTTTGCTTTTGTTATTCGGAGATGAAAGAGGGAGCATGGAGAGCTGCACCAAACCGGTCTCTGGAATGATGACGAAGACCACCACCACCAAAGACGACAACAAATAACCCCCTCCCCCACCAATGCGGTGTTCCTTCCGCTACGAAAACATTATGCCTACCAGTTTCGAAATAGGAAACTTTCACACGGCGAAAAGTTTGCTGTGGCCGTAGTTAAATTTTAGATTTTTTTTTCTTATTTGCTCAGATACACTACAGAGATCTATGTCGTACGTGACCTCCAGTTTTTTTACGTGATTTTTGTAGCAGATAACAGTTGAAAGAGATATTCTATCGCTGCTGTGAGCGAAGCGCTACCGTGGATACTTTCCGCTACCAGGTTGCAACTGAGGACATTAAACGTCGTATGCTGACGTTTTAAGGGAGACTATAGCCCCCTCAGCACGTAGATATGGTGGATCCCGCGACTGAAGCAGTACCAGCGCTGGTGCTGATAGGGAATGGCGGGTGGCGCTGCAGCCTTGCCCCTCCGCGTCGCGCCGCAGCCGATACTTCTCATGACGTCGTCAACTTTCCCCCCCCGTCACCTGAAGTAGTGGAGCTAATAGGTGTTCTACGGGGGTTCAGTACTACTTCCTTCTTCTTTAGACTCCGTTATGAAGCACACGGGTGGAAAACAAAAACAATTGTTTGTGCAACCGGTTGTTGCTGTACTGGAGATGTCAGTGGTGAGGAAAAACGTCTACCGTAATTTAGTCTCCAGCTCAGTGCGCCTAGCGAGTTGTTATTCCGTTTCTTCATGCACTAGATCGCAGTTTCGACGTATGACCGAAGTGTACGCTGAATGTAAACGCAAGTTTTCGCGACCAATGCCACAGTCAGTAAAATTCTTCTCGGTCTGTGACCGCATTGTCAATGTGTAAAACTTCCGACGTTTCGGCCACTAATGCAAGGGCCCTCTCCAGGTTATTTATTTATTCATTACTAACTGCTGAATGAAAACAGTTTGGTCCTTTATTGGTGTTTTCATTATTTCTTCTCGTTGGGCGAAATAAAATTTCTTGACTTAAGTTCGCTTTAAGCTAAAGCAAACAATAATCAAGAACGTCTTTTTCCACCAATGGAAAGAAATTATCAAAACACCAGTAAAGGATGCCTAATATCCCTCCTCCTCGTCCTATACGGCCAATCGGTGTTTAATAACAGCCTGTTTCGCCAATGTGTAAGAACTAACCTTTTCTCATTCAACAGTTAAAATAAAAAAATAGAAAAAAGCATTCCCAGGAACGTCACTTGCAATAATGGCCGAAACGTCGGAGCTTTTACACAATGACAATGCGGTCACAGACACAAGAATTTTATTGACTGTTTATGTGAGTGACACTGAAATGCGACAATGGTGAAGGAAGTTTCCGCCAGCGCGTGCAAACCTTTATAATGCATGTCGTCGAAGAACGAAATTTATGGCTTCTGCTCACCATAAACTTATGGCTTCTGCTCACCATTTCCGAGCTGTCTCGTGTCTGCACTGTGATTTGAAGGTACGCTTTCCACAGCACTGCTTCGATAGCTGTGGGCTAAGAGGATTTGCAATATGTCTACATCATCACAAAAACCAAATAATATGCACTATCTTAGTATCCCTTCAGCTCTAATACGAAGAAAGTAAGGAATTTTTGAACAAATAATGGTGGAAAGTAACGAGTGGATGTTTCTGGAGAATGGGGAAACCAAGTATCTATCACAACTAATGGTGACATTTTCGCTTATCTTTAAGGTAAAGCTGTCGTCAAACAGAAATCTGAATTGATCACGGCAGTGCTTTACGAGAAATGGTACTAGGCTTCGTCCGCATTTTGAACCGACTTCGAACCACGGCCCGACGTGGCATTTTTTCACATATTAAATATACCATCGCCAGATGTGAGCGGAGCCACGAGGGACAGAAAAAAGTCGTACGATCTCGTTGAGTACTGAACACTAGACATTTCAATTTGTAGTGCAACAGCCTCTTGGACAGAGTTGCACACTCTTTCATTAACAGGAAAATATGGCAAAATCAATTATTTCATGAAAAGATCAATAATATCTGCTTCAGTTGTGATTTCGTTTTTTTAAAAAAACTTGACCGGTTTCGGAAAATTACAGTCCTATTTTCAGGTGTACAAATTTAGATCAGCTGCGAGGTGGTCGCATGCTGCGGACGCCAGACTGCACTGTGGAACAGGCGGACGTAACGGACCACACCGTCATGTCCGCCGGTTTCACACCGCAGTCTGGCGTCCGCAGTGTGCGACAACCTCGCAGCTGATCTAAATTTGTACACCTGAATATGGAAATGTCATTTTCCGAAACAGGTTGTGTTTTTAATAAAACGAAATCGCAATTCAAGACGATATTTTCAATCTCATCATCCAGTTCAGTTGCGGATGTTCTCTAACCACAACCCCATCCAGTCATTTCAACAGAAAAAGCACTGTTACTGAATCACAGAACAGTGGTTTTGTTGGATAAGTTCTTTAAGCCTAGGCCAACCATCTACGTAGCTCCGTACTTATCAAGCTCTTCAACAATGTCTACTACTACTACTACTACTACTACTACTACTACTACAACATGGCGCTACAGCCCTTTTAGGGCCTTGGCTCTCCATCTTCTCACTCCCATCAATAAAAACTTTGAGGTTCGCCGATGACATTGTAATTCTGTCAGAGACAGCAAAGGACTTGGAAGAGCAGTTGAACGGAATGGATAGTGTCTTGAAAGGAGGATATAAGATGAACATCAACAAAAGGAAAACGAGGATAATGGAATGTAGTCGAATTAAGGCGGGTGATGTTGAGGGAATTAGATTAGGAAATGAGACACGTAAGGTACTAAATGAGTTTTGCTATTTGGGAAGTAAAACAACTGATGATGGGAAAAGTATGGAGGATATAAAATGTAGACTGGCAATGGCAAGGAAATCGTTTCTGAAGAAGAGAAATTTGTTAACATCGAGTCTAGATTTAAGTGTCAGGAAGTCGTTTCTGAAAGTATTTGTATGGAGTGTAGCCATGTATGGAAGTGAAACAAGGATGATAAATAGTTTAGACAAGAAGAGAATAGAAGCTTTCAAAATGTGGTGCTACAGAAGAATGCTGAAGATTAGATGGGTAGATCACATAAATAATGAGGAGGTATTGAATAGAATTGGAGAGAAGGGAAATTTGTGGCGCATCTTGACTAGAAGAAGGGATCGGTTGGTAGGGCATATTCTGAGGCATCAAGGGATCACCAATTTAGTATTGGAGGGCAGCGTGGAGGGTAAAAATCGTAGAGGGAGACCAAGAGAGGAATACACCAAGCAGATTCAGAAGGATGTAGGTTGTAGTAGGTACTGGGAGATGAAGAAGCTTGCACAGGATAGAGTAGCATGGAGAGCTGCATCAAACCAGTCTCAGGACTGAAGACCACAACAACAACCTTCTCAAGTCCTCCTACACATTGTCTAGCCATCTGGTCCTTTGCCCCTTATACGACGTCCACCGGGTTTTCCTTTGAAAACTTTCTTGACTGTGCTGTTCTCCACCATTCTTTCTACATGTCCCAACCAACTATTCTTCATTTCAGTCACGATATCTGGCTTGTTGTACAACTCCCAGATCTCACAGATCTCATTATTTCTGATTCTCCAAAAATCCCTATCATTCACTGGCCCGTAGATTTTCCTAAGTATCTTCCTTTCCCATGTCAGCAACAACTCTTCATCGTTTTGTGTCACAGTCCAGGTCTCCGAACCTTACATCACCACAGGTCTAACTACTGTACGATACACAGTCAGCTTCAGATTCCTACTAAGGCCCCTTGTTTTAAACACTTAAACCAGTGCAAAGTTGCTCCTGTTCCCTGCTGCAATCCTTGCATGTATTTCTTCTCTCATATTATTCTCAGTTACCAGTGATCCAAGATATTTAAAGCTCTCACAGCGTTCATATTATTTTCCGTTCAAAGTCATGCTTCATTCTTTTTCACTATACCTTTTCCTAGATGTTAACATGTACTTGGTCTTTGATTGATTGTCAGTCCCACCTCCGCAAAATATCTTTCTACTTTTTCAAGCTTTTCTTCCAGGTCCTGTTTCCTCCTGCATAACAAATCAATATCATCCGCATATGCAAGCTCCTGAGTCTACTAAACAGTGTTCCCCAGGGTTGTTGCTTAGTGTCTTTCGCATTACACTCTCCAAGGCGACATTAAACAGACTAGTGGCGAGCACATCACCCTGCCGCAGTCCTTGGTTAACTTCAAATGCCTTTAATAAAGTGCCCTTGATCTTTACTTTGCATACTGTTTTTCTCAAAGTCATTTATACCAATATAATTTGTTTGGGACTTCTGCCTCTTGCATTGCCTTCCAAAGTTGATCCCTTTTGATACTATCATAAGCTTGTTTGAAGTCAATGAACAGCTGGTGGACATCGATTTTGCACTCCTAACATTTTTCAACGCTCTGTCTGACAGTGAAAATCGGGTCTGTAGTGGATCTACTAGTTTCGAAATCACACTGGTAGTCTCCTAGATACTCTTCTACATATGTTCTTAACCGCCCAGCGATGATTTTTCCTAATACTTTATACACTATACAGAGTAGTGCAATTCCTCTATAATTCCTGCAGTCAGCTTTGTCAGGTTTCTTATGTATAGGACAGAGTATTGCTTTACTCCACTGTTTTGGCATATTTTATTTCCTCCATATTTCCACTATAATCTCATGCAAAATCCTTACTTGTTTTTCTCTACCATATTGTATCATTTCTGCTGTAATATTTTCCTCTCCCGGAGCTTTATTGTTTTTAAGAGTCTTGATACTAATTTTAACTTCTTCCAGTGTGGGTTCTGCTACTGATCCCTGGTGCTCTTCATCTCTGTTTAATTCCCGCTCCACCTCTTCTGCCATACCAGCATCAACCCCACCTTCGTTTTACGATTCTGCATTCAGTAGTTCATTGAAATACTCTACCCACCTGTCTAAAACCTGCTCTTTTCTTCCAATCAGATTTCCCTCCTTATCTATACAGAAAACTGGGTTGGAATCCTCTCCTTACATCTTTAACCTTAATATAGAATTTCCTTGTTTCTTGAGCAGTATTTCTCTCTTCTAACTCACATCGATCCACAGTTTTTCAAATTGTCTCTTTTTCCTCCTACATTCCTTATCTGCTTCCCTTCTCTTCTCCTGGTATTCTTCTACAATACCTCTAGTTCTCCTCTGTAGCATTCTTTTTCTTGCCTTATTTCTTTCTTCTTTCTTCTATCTTCCTCCAACAGTCTTCATCAAACCAGCTATGGGTTCTCGATTGCTTCTTCCTGCCCAGTACAGTTTCAGCTGTCTCATGTATTATTCCTTTAACGGTTTCCCATCTTTCTTCAATATCCTCTCCTGCCCACTCTTCGGCTTCATTAAGTCTATTTGTCAAGATAGTTTTATACTGTTGTATTTTCATCACTTTTAACTTGCTATCATCAAACCTTGGCATGATAGCTTTCCTGGTCCATCTAGAATTGGCTATCCTCTGTCTGTATTTGATTCTTACCAAATAAAGATCAATATCTCCATCTGCACCACGACAGCTATCAACCTCTGAAATATCTGAAGCATGTCGTCTGTCTATGAGTATGTGATCAATCTGATTTTTTGTGATCCCATCTGGAGAGCACCATGTAACTTTCCTTATATCCTTCCTTTGCAGCCATGTGCTTTTAATAATCGTGTTATTGCTCATGACAAGATCGATTAGTCTGATACCATCATCATTAGAAACTTCATGCAGATTCTCCTTACCAGCTGTTTTCCTGTATGGATTTCTTTTCCTACTTGAGCATTGAAATCCCTCATAACCACCTTAACATCTTACTTTGCCTCATGTCAGCAGGGGTATGTTCGAGCTGGTGGAGGCTCTGTAAAGGTGTGGGGCGTGTTCAATTGGAATGATATTCAACCCATGATGCGTCTAGATATGGCTAACGGGTCACATGTACGTTAGCATCCTGTCTAATCACCTGCATCCATTTATGTCCATTGTGCATTCCGACGGGTTTGAAAATTCCAGCAGGACAATGCGACACCCAACACGTCCAGAATTGCTACAGAGGGGCTCCAAAACACTCGCCTGAGTGGCCACCAAACTCCCCAGATATGAACATTATTGAGCTTATCTGGGATGCCTTGCAATTTGCTGTTCAGAAGAGATCTCCACCCTCTTGTACTCTTACGGATTTATGGACAATCCTGCAGGATTCATGGTGACAGTTCCCTCCAGCGCTACTTCAGACGTTACTCGAGTCCATGCCACGTCGTGTTGTGGCACTTCTGCGTGCTCGCGGGGCCCCTACACGATATTAGGCAGGTGCACCAGTCTCTTTGGCTCTTCATTGTATATAAATATATATTTAATATTGAAAGGATAAACGATGTTATCAAAAATCTTGAAAGTACTGGACTGATTTACCTAAAAAAAAGAGGGGGAGGGGGGAGTCGTGCGAAGTTTTCGCTACCCAATCTCGCACTGAGAAATCTGAGCAATGTATTATCTGTATCGAATGAAACAACAAGTTTAAACCTTCGAAACGCGTTATGGAAATAAACAAACAGTTACTGGTAACAGTAAAGTAGTTGTTTCATTCGGTTATCAAGAACAGCATTTAAAGTAATACTTTTATTTGTCTATTAATGGTTCGGTGCTTTTCTGTTTGCTTGGAGTTTCTGAAGGAGAAAGAGGAGGAGGAAGAGATTTGTTTTTAACGTCCCGTCGACAACGAAATCATTAGAAACGGAGCGCAAGCTGGGATTAGGGAAGGATGGAGAAGGAAATCGGCCGTGTCTTCTCCAAGGAACCATCCCGGCATGTACCTTACGCGACTTATGGAAATCATGATGGCCGGAATAGTATTTGAACAGTCGTCCTCCCGAACGCGAGTCCAGTGCATGGAATTTCTCCTACCACGTGAAAACCTTCGGTCAAAGGCAGTGACTAAAATGAACGTCATCCTTGAATTGGCACACCGTACATCAGGAGTATTCCGTCGCTGGGCGGTTCCATGGTGTACAAACGTAAAGCAATTTTGAGAATGATTAATGCTAATGGTCAGCGAGTTATCTAACGATTCTGGTGGAAGCACACAGATTCTACTTTTACACATTACTATTTTTGTTCGGAGTGCAACTGTTATATTCTTGCGTAATGGTCCTCAAGCACATGATTAAGGTCTACAAGAAAGGTGTCTCTGGACAATTTATTAGACTACAACGATAACTGAGGGATCATAAAACATGCACTTCGTGAAAAAATATGATGTGCTACAACACAATCAAAAATTGACAGTTCATCAACTCAACACAAACATTCCGAATCGCAGAAACGACAAAACGCTGGTTTACAACAGTATGGAAGTTCCGATCATGGAATACAAACTGAATTTAACCACCCTTTTTTTTTTAAATATTTCATTCAAAATGCGAGTGTGAATCGTATTTCAGATTTCCCCATCCCGACCTCTCCCTCTCTCTGTAGTAACAGAAATTCAACGCCGTCTTATATCCGCTAGTGACTTCGTTATAATATATACGATCCTTATATCAAGTAAACAAAACGAGTGTTCCATCCACAGAGGTGCTACTACGAGAGCTGAAATCCATACTGCGATCGTCAATGGTGCTAAAAAGTTCCTCTGGATTGGCCTCACACAGCTGCAACATTCCCGTTGCTGCTGAAAATTAATTACCGCAAGATACTCCACATTGAACTGAATTTTATTAGATCCTGTAGGATTAAATGTGGTGCCGTAAATGTACACGAAATACAGGAATCTCAAAAATAGGACACCTTCATTATCACATACTTTCGAACCATTTTTCTTATTTTTTAACATCATTGATTATATGTAATAATATATACAAATGTAATGCGATAAGTACTCTTCAACGCTGCAAAATTCTTTTTCCTTTGGGGTTCTTTGAAAACAGCGTCACGCAGGTTTTAGGCAGACTTCGTAGTGATTTGATATCCGAGTGTTTAGCTTCTTTTTCAAGCATTATCAGTCGGTGGGGTATGATTCGTATGTCATTCTTCCAAGGTGTTTGTGGGTGTGTACACTAGCATTTGTAGTCCAGTCTGCACTATGTTTTGTGACATATACTACAGGATGTAAAAGGTGCCTCGTCTTTTGAAGTAGTTTCTACAAGTTTCATAAGTCTTTCTTCTTAATAAGGCCCTGATTGTGTTTTTTGTGATGAGAACACCCTTTTTATTTTTGGATGTTTGAGTTTCGCCGGACTATCACTCCATACTGCAGGTATGGTTCAAAGAGTCCATGGTATACTGTGCATAGAAGCTATTTATCTGTATACTCTGATAGCTGCCCCATTATCAAAATGACGGAGCTGAGTTTCTTATAGACAGAATTAATATGCTGTTTCCATTTCAGCTCGTTATTCACAGTAATACCTAAGTATCTAGTGGATTCTCATTCTTCCAGTCCCATTTCATCCACCTCTAAACGCATGTGTACCGCCTTCTCTTTATTTTTATACGCTGCACACGTAGTCTATTTTAGGTTTATAACGAGTCCATTTTCCACGGTCCACTGAGCTGTGATCTGCGCAATTTTGAATAAGAACACACGGGCAAGCTACTCCAGATGCTTCTGAAAGTACGTTTCCTGTATGAACTACTGAAGATGGACGATTCTGAAAACTGTTCAACGCAATAAAATGCTTGGTGTCGTACAATCCACAGACTCTCCCTGGAGATGACAGTAGGCACAGTACGCCAAAAAATAGTGAAGCTCTCTGGCGCCATCCCTGGTCGTAAAACAGCGCATCTAGGCGGCGACAGACGAGAGGGGTTACACTGCAGCAGCAGCGGCGGCGGCGGCGGCGGCGACGACAGCGCCTTGGTCGTGGCCGGGCCGGTATCGGTTGGCATTGTGGCCGGCGCAGCGCTATTCACGAGTGGCGCGCGCTCAGGCGCACAAAAGTCTGCTGACAAACACGCGGCGGGACCAGCTGCTGTGGACAATGCGAACAGCCTGCAGCTCCACGGGCCGTCTCCACACCTGCCGCATACCCCATACAAGGCAAACACACCGTGAAGTCATTCCACCTGACACCCCCAGATACATAACCCGACCGCAGCCAAATACCTGTCACGGGCTGGCGGCTCCTTCAATACCACACATTCTGAATGATTACTGGTTACTACAGCGCGATTAAAATTACTTGATAGCTAACACTTCACGCGTTGTAGCTGTTCTCCTCAAATCAGAGCGCTCAACGTCACGCCTGAACCGTTCGCTGCAGCCAAACTGCCACAATTGGCCATTTCACTTCCAATTCCTTGTCCGGCAGCCTTTCCTGATGAGTTTGGATCCCGAATCATGGGTCTGAAACTTTTATTTCTTTTTCCGTTACACATAATAACATCACTAAAAACACCACACACACACACACACACACACACACACACACACACACACACACACAGATGCCAATGAAACACACAGCACTAACCAAACACCACTGAATACATCCGCACAAGATGCGATTCAGCGTGACCTAACAGTTGCCATAATCACAGAGATCGATTCACGTAAGGTAAGCTTCGCACGACATTGCGTGAAGTCGAATTTTTGGAGGCTGCCATTCATCTTTGCGACTGGACACCAGTCATAAATATAACCACTCTACGCAGTTTTGTGGCGTAGCGCGATGGTTAGCGTACTTACCTGACGTTTAGGTCATATGTTCGAATCTTGTCAAATGTAGCGGATTTTATTTTTAAATTTAATAAAAAGAGTTTAATTATGATTTTTATTCAATTAATTGGTTTAAATGTAACTTTTATCTCCTATTCTTTGCCACGTCATTTTTCTCCATCGTACTAACTTCACTTGCTCTTGATTTTCTTTCTATCGTTCTTTTTCGTTTGGAAACTGCCTATGTCGCTTATAATCTGCAACCAAGTGCCAACGAGGACTGCCCGTCCTTCGGTAACGTGGTAGCCAGTGTGAGGATAGTTTCAGGTCACCAATGATAGCGAGAAATTACAGTTTGCTTTTGGCGGTGAAACTGAATTGTTTTCTGTCTTGAGTTTGCTCGTAGCGGTTAGCTTTAATTGCGGTGAACAAAACAATCTTGATTTTAGTTCTGCCGCAGATTGCTGACCGCCGTTTTCTCGGTTACACTGCACACACGTGGTTGTGGTTAGCTTAGGACATAACATTAAGTTGAGGGCTACAAAACGCATCTTCTGCCAAAGTTCAAAGATACGCTACTTCGGAAGACACTGGACGCTGTAGTACTGAATGGGGCAGTCCTCTTCCTTGGAATATCAATGGATATGTACTGCCGCTACTAAAAAACTCCTCGTGATTACTGTTGTGAGGTCGTGAAATATGTTTGGACAATTCAGAAGCCACATTTCCTGTCGCAAAATAATAGGAAAGCTCCACTCACACTTCGACCACTCGTTACCTTTCAGGGGCAACGGCAGACCAGCATTTTGCAGTTCCGCGTTCCCTGTACTTTCACCTACCGATACATTTCTAAGCCTGATCTACTGATCAACGTCAATGATGAAAGTACGGAAAGTAATAACTCGCAATAGCTCGGCATAAAATGAATGTAGTTCACACTCCTCAGGGACGTGTAGGCATCCATATCAAGGAAAGCTATCTGTGTGGAAGTACAGGAAAAAGAACAAATATGCCACTTCATTTTGACCCATATCAACACACAGTGCAACAGAAATGTCTCCAATCGAGCTTTGCCTTTAACGCAGAAATGTGGATATTGACTGTTCCAAGGATATCGGTAAACAATCGTTACAATATGGGCTTCATGTAAAAGTCTTACTTTACTTAATGATAACGTACTCTCAAAACTTACATTACATTCTAATGAAAAAACTTGCCTTTGTGCACAAAAGCAGAAAATGGTTCAGACCTGACATTACTTCAGATTTATTTTTATTGAATAAAAGGGATTATGTAAGTGTGAAACCGCACCACCCTTAATTCAGTCCACGCGTGATATGTTTATCGTGGCGCAAGCGTAATGATGACTTTAGTTACTTATTCATTGCAATCTTAACTAGTGATCACCATAACAAAACTACAGTTAAGTGTAACACTAAACTCACCAAATATTTCTTTGAGATTGATAGGTCCGCTGTAATCATGCGCTTTCAGTGAAATGTGAAGAGATTTGTAGAAATGCAGCTTAAGTTGTAATGGAAAGTAATTTGCAATCCAGCCGCAGGACAGACCACTGCCTTTACGCAGTGAACGGCGACGTGAATGTCTGTGTTGATTAATCTCGCAACAGTAAATGTAACTGACCCTTTCACTTATTGGCTCATATTGTATTTCCGAAAACAGACTGCAGTGCCTACTTGCAGGGCCCACTCAACACTAAAACGATTGCTATGGACATTGCATGCATGGATGCAGGACGCTACACTCCACCCATGCACTTTTTCAGCGCTGAAGTATTACTTTTAACGGGTAAGTATTTTTAACTGCCTTACTTACTGAGTCGCTCCCGTTTTGCGACCGTACGATAGGATTACCCCACCTGATGTACAACTCTTAAAATCTTCCATTATGAAATTTTATTACAAATGATGATGTCCTATACTCAGACGAGCGTAGGGGACGATGCGGAAGGCCCTCACCGCTGACTAGGCAAGGTCCAAGCGGAAGTGGTTTGCCATATACAGCAACGGTTAAAAACCAAGTCAGCGAATTTCATATGCTCATAAGACAACAATCACAGGTGCACCCAAGTAGAAAGCACGTAAAACTGTAGATGTAAGATCTTATCTATTTACGTATAAAGTAGTTTAATAAATCACCAACTTGTACAGATGGGAAGTAAGCTGATGAAATATGTTAAGGTGAAAGAAAAAATAAATTATTACAATTTCCACAGTAAATTATACTTGAAAGCACGAAATTCAAAAGCTCTGTAACATTCAGAAGATGAATTCCGGAGGACCTCTCCAGTCCCTGATCTGCTGAGATAGCGTCGGACGGTGCTTTCAGCTCGTGACCCTCGGCACAGCACGGTCGAGGCGATTATTAAGATTCAAGCGAACAGAAGAGAAAGTCCACAATCAGAAAACTAACTGAAGTAACTGATTCAGAGCCAAGTTTAAATAGCCTTATCAGCGACCGAAAGGCTGCGTTACATTTACTTTGCATGGTTCAGGAATTACGTGTGTTTATCATTTAATGGCTACAACAAACAGTTGTTCATTTAAATGAGTGTTCTGGCTGTTAAATGTGAATGATAGTAGGATGAATTTCGGCAACGTACACATGTGACACCACATTCTTGTCATTTTAGCCTTAAATTTGAAATGCTTGGGTATCACTAATACGGGATGAAATGTGTGTAATATTACTGAGTTATATGATACTGACGCCTGTTATGGAACCTGTAGCGCTGCCGAGAGAAGTATAAGCCGACTGAAGACGTCAGTATGCCATATTGTGCTCTGGAGCGTTTGTTCGTTTACTCGACGCAAATGGAAGGAAATTATGAACAACTTTTTCTGTGAGACTTATTCTCCCCTCCGGAAGTGTAATGTACAAAAAATGCAAGGGCAAACCTTACATTGGAACACCGAACATCACGACACTGTCAAATGCTCCATCGTCAGTCCACGGACGCACTTATTGAGTCATGTAACACTACAGAAAGTCAAGACTGGTAGGTGGTCTACAAAGACAGCCAAAACAAGGTACCCGTTAGTAGCAAACGCATATTAAGTTTTCGAAATTTGGGGATGACTGACAGCAATCTGGAAGCTCATAAAAATGTTATGGACAGTGCATTTCGGTGCTTCCGCAGAAGAAAGCTCAGATTTGAGTCTTCTCCTTTCTTCTACCACCACCACCACGTTACCATAAACTAAACACACGCTTTCATCACACTCATACATGATATTACACTTACGAAATTTTACGCATAAGCCGGAATAATTGCCCCAACTTAGCTTGTGAACACAAGCAACAATTTAAAAAGTGAGGATGTGATAAGCAAATTGCAATTAAATAAAGAAGCCTCACCGGCCGCAGTGGCCGAGCGGTTCTAGGCGCTTCAGTCCGGAACCGCGCGACTGCTACGTCCGCAGGTTCGAATCCTGCCTTGGGCATGGATGTGTGTGATGTCCTTACGTTAGTTAGGTTTAAGTAGTCCTGAGTTCTAGGGGACTGATGACATCCGATGTTATGTCCCATAGTGCTCAGAGCCATTTAAAAGAAGCCTCGCTGGGAATGTGTTCTTCGAATCCTCCTCATTATGATGTTTGTGAAATGATGAGAAATCAATATGTCCAAACTAAACTATCATAGAACGAAGTTTTATTTGAACACTCATCCTTGGCACCTACTCACGATTATGTAGATTGAGGGGCCGTCGGTGATAATACGAGCTTACCTGAAACAGAAATACGAAATGCATTAGAATTCTCGTACAGAATGGATAACACAAATGTTTAATTACAACAACAACAACAACAACAACAACAATAATAATAATAATAATGCTTACACTGGCGATAACACACAGTTAGGGACTTTTCCACTGAAAAGTCTCTGAATGGACAAATAAACAATTAACGTCCCGCTTAACGGGATCGCTAACTTCTTAAATGTCCAGGACGAGCTCTGTATGGACGAACAAACAATTAACATCTGTTTAATCGGATCGCTAACTTCATAAATGCCGATGCTCAGCGAGTCTGACAGTGCTTGGACGGTAATGATATCGATTTAAAAATAAACGACAGTATTCTGTACTGTGCAACAAGATGTGAAATATGTGAATTATGATGCTTTGGCAACTGTCCATGTAAAAAAAAAGTTATCCTTACTTGATAATGTATTTCTTAATGCAAAATTAGACGAGTTATACAGGGTGCAAATGGCCACCGTTGACGTCGATGCAGCGCTGCACTCTATCTATCAAACATAATTAACTGATGAAATTACATTTTCCTGGAAACATAAGAGTCTCCACTTTATCTTCGATAAGGACAGAAGCTGAAGTAATACATTAAAAGTTGTTCCAAGGCCGGGACTTGAGGACGAGTTTCGGCAATTTATACTGCCCACCGGTGCACCAGGTTCAAAATACCCGTTTAGTAAAAGACCGTGTCATGCTGCTTGAAGAAGTCCATAACTGCCTGAGAGAGAGAGCAGCAGTAACGTTTTCAATTTTCTGCTGTAGCTCTTCCAGAGTGCGAAGATCATTTCAGTCCAGCTGACTCTTCAATTTACTCCACAGGTAATAACCACAGGCAGAGACCTCAGGCGATCAAGGTGCCCAGGAGACCACTGCCGATTGTCCTCTCCTCACCGAACACCTCATCCACTCATGGAAATGTCGTCAAGGTGGTGTGCGCTGCCGCCCCATCTTGCTGAAAATATCCATACCGCACAGTCGTTCATATTCTACGAGTTGATTCACATAAGGATTAAGCAGTTTTTGCGCATAACCGGTTAAGATTAACACTTTGGAGAAAGACTCGCGTTACGATGTTGAATCAGACACTGCCGATCAAACGCTAAACTTGGGATCGAGCGATGGTGATTTTCTGATGCGTAATGGCGCATGTTTCGTAAATTCACATACCTTGACAGACTGACTAAGGCCTCATGTGAAGAAACAAAAATCTGAGGATCCAAAAGTCTTGATTCCACTTCACTTAGAAACCTCCGTCAGAACTCAACATGTGAAAGTTCACCTGGATCTTTCAACACAACAGCAATGGGAAGTTCTCCTGTTCTTTAACAGGGGCCAACATCGCGTCAGTATTATAAATATTTTCCGGGCCAGTTTTATTTTACCCACCTTTTAGATTACATAGTGAAAGCTGGATCTCTCACTACGTTATCAAGTGCTACAATCCGCCGTCCTCTCCCCACTTAATTCCGTACTTCTATATTAGACTAGATTTCGTCACGATATCTCCCTCTTCTATCCGCTGACCTTCCATCTGCTGAACAACTACTATCGATGCCCTCAAATCTACCACCAGACACGAGCCTGGCGATCACGAGAACGAGTACGTACGGATGCGCCTTAGTAAGATAGTTGGTACATATTTCGCCACCATTCAAGCGTCGTACTAGCGTCTTGCAAGAGGAGTCCTGGCAAGACTTACAAGTACCACAGTATTGTCGGAAAACTTGAGTCCTACCACAAGTAATTCAATCGAACTGGATGTCCCACCTTAGATTCCAGGAGCCAGTAACCCGACATTCTATTATCCAGGCTTAACCAAAGATTTTTAATATAATTATTATATCCTTTCCGAGTATGTACTTTTATAAACCTGCAATACTACTACACCGTCCTAAACTCTATAAGCTGGTTCTTACTCACCAGTACGTAAATTTAGTAGCCCTGAACTCAGGTTTTCAAAAAAGGCACTTCCTGAAATGTATTCACAACGTTGACAATTTTGTAAAATAATATCAGCATCTATTTCAAGTTTAGTATAGCTACGTTTTATACAAGGGACGACCAAGAAGTTTCCGTTTGAAGATCGTCCAGTGCATGATCTGTATGACAATCTGGTAACATCGCCGTGAGCACTGAGGCAACAATCCCGCCGATTCATCACGTTGAAGATACCTGTTGGGTAAGACACCGTGTCCTGCTGGGTGAAGAAGTCCGTGAGTGCCTGCTGCACATCCTCGCCTCAGACAGGAATCGTCAATGCTTTAAGGGCGTTTTTTGGAAGCACGAAGGCGTGAAAATTCCACGCGGAGAGATCAAGACCATATGGCGGGTGTTCAAGTGTCTCCCACTTGAGACAGCGGAACTTCTGCGTTACGACATTTGCGATAATTGGGACGTGCGTTATCATGAAACAGCGACATTCCACTAGCGCGGTTTCCGACAAGACATGCTGCCCCATACAGAGTCTTCATTCTACGATGGATGTCCTTCAGCGGCCAAGGAAAGAATAGCAGCACGTTGGTCCTGTTTGGTCGAAATTCGTAATAACGTCGCTATAGTACACTTTTCCGGCATTTACCGCACTGACGTCAGAAAGACACACTAATCTCATGTCTGTGCTTACAAAGTAGGATCAAAAAGGAAAGCGATATTTTTTAAATTATGTGGGGTTCATACACACGATTTCCAAATCTTTTTTATTCTGAAAAAAGGTAGATTAAAGAATTTGCGTTAAATTTTTCTTGAAAAATGGAATAAAATGGAGAACCGCATTCGAAATGTTGACAGTTTTGGCGAATCTACTTTAAGGAAGACAAGAGTTTACGAGTGGTATAAACGTTTCACAGCGTGTCGACAAAACGTTGCAGACGAAGACCGCCCTGTACACCACGGCATATGATTTACTCACGACAATGTGGAAGAAGTAAACAAAATGATTCCGGAAAATCACCGTCAGACAGGATGGGAATGAAATGTGTAGCAGAAAAGTTTGTTCCTAAATTGTTGAATTTCGACCAAAAAACACGTCGCGTACATATTGCTTAGGAACTGCCGAATGAAGTCGAGAACGATCCAGAACTTCTTAAGAAGGTTTTACCGGGTGACGCAACATGGTTATACTGGTATGACGCCGAAACCAAGGCCCAATCGACTCAATGGAAACCGCCTGAAGAGTCAACACCGAGAAAAAAAAAACTCGACAACTTCGATCACATGGGAAGTTCCTTCTCACTGTTTACTTCGATTATAATAGGATAGTGACTCATGAGTTCCTTATGGTCGTACAGTCAATAAGGAACACGACATGAAAGTTATGCGCTGTTTCCATGAAGCAATCCGAAGAAATGACCGGAATTGAGGCAAAACCTCTCGTGGAAATTGCATCACGATAATGCCCCTTCTTACATCTCAATGCTTGTTCGAGATGTCTTTGGCAAAAAACAAAATCGTTATGTTGCTTCAGCTAGTGTATTCGCCGGACATGGGCCCCAGTGACTTCTTCCGACTCCCGAGGCTGAAGGGAATCATGAAAGGACGTCGTTTTGCCACCATTGGTGCGATAAAAACAGAATCGCTGAATGTGCTGAATTACATAACGAAAAGTGAGTCCCAGAAGTGTTTTCAAGGCTGGAAAACGCGCTGGCGCAAGTGTATTATATCTGAAGGTTCCTACTTTGTAGAGGACAAAGTCGTTGATGATGAATAAATAAAAGTTATTTAAAAAATTCGTTACTTTATGAGCATACCTTGTATACAACCACATCAGAGTCGAGCTATGTTCCTTATAAACAGCAACAACGGCTTCAAACGGAAATTTTTTGATCGCCCCCTTCCCCTTTATACATTCAAATGCAAGGATAATATATTTCACTTTCAAACTAATAAGAGTCTTCAACAATGATAGTGGCTCTTCTTGGGGTATGGTCGTAGGACTACTGTAACATTCCTGTACCTTTGCGAATCACAAATCGAACTTTTTGCCCCATGAGCCATTAAAATTGCCACTTAGCAACAAGTGATCGAAACAGGAGGAAAGAACACAGTACAAGATGGATACTTTTGAGACATGAAATAGTGAATGCAGCAGAGGACCAAATACATAAAACGATAAGCCTAGTAGAAATCCTTGGACGTCACAGGAGATATTTAACTGGTGAAACGAGAAAATACAGAAATGCAGCAAATGAAACAGTCGAGTGGAAATACAAACGTATATAAAATGGCTAGGCAGGAGTCGCTAGATGACAAATGTAAGTATAATGAAGCATTTACAACCAGAGGAAAGATAGATACTTAATGAAGGAAAATTAAAAAGGCCTTTGGAGAAAAGAGAAGCAGCTGTATGAATATTAAGAGATCAGATGGAAAACCAGACCTAACCAAAGAAGGGAAAACTGAAAGGTGGAAGGAGTATACAAAGGATCTACACAAGGGAGATGAACTTCAAGGCAATACAAGGTCTGTTCAAAAAATTCAGCAACTTTGTCCACAACATTTTTCTACGCTTACGTTTTACTTATTGCGCATAGTCTCCTTCCAAATACACTCCTCCAAAATTGATACAGCTTTCCCAACGCCATTTCCGCTTCCGGAAGCAGCACTGGTACGCCTCTTGCTGGATACAGCGAAGCGGCGTCTGCGAATTTTCTTTTGTCTCGTCTATAGTTGCAGATCTTCGTCCTTTCAACGTGATTTTCAGCTTTGTAAATAAAAAACCGCAGGCTCCAGGTCTCGGAGAACGGAGGATAAAGCAGCACACCGATTTCGTTTTTTGTGCAAGTCATGCACTAACAGGGAAGAATGTGCAGGTGCGTTATCGTGATGCAAGAGCCAAGAATAGTCTCGCCACATTTCAGGCCGTTTCCTTCTCACATTTTCTGGCAACACGTTTTGATAGTACCATCGATTAACAGTTTGTTCCTGTGACACGAATTCATGACGAACTATTCTTTCAAAGTCAAAAAAAACTATCGGCATGGCTTTAACTGCTAAGGTCTAAGGTCATCAGTCCCTAAGCTTACACACTACTTTACCTAAATTATCCTAAGGATAAACACACACACACCCATGTCCGAGGGAGGACTCGAACCTCCGCCGGGATCAGTCGCACAGTCCATGACTGCAGCGTCTGAGACAGCTCGGCTAATCCCGCGCGGCCGAACTTGCTGGCAACACGACGCACTATAAGGTGCTGTGTCAGGATTTCATGACATGATCCACCTACAATGTTAGATTCTTCTGCAACCTCTCGGACAGTCAGCCTTCGATAAGCACACACAGTTTCATTAACGTCTCTGACATGAGCGTCGTCGGTATATGTCGAAGGGCGTCGTGAACGAGGGTCATCTTTAACTTCCGTCCGGCCATTTCCAAACTGTGTGAACCATTCGTAACACCGAGTGCGGCTTAAGCACTAATCACCGTAGGCTTCCTGCATCATTTGGTGTGTCTCTGTAAAGGTTTTCTTGAGTTTCACGCAAAGTTTAGTGCAAGCGTGTTACTCCTCTAACTGCCCTCTCAAAATTCGTGAACTGTGCGACATAACGTTCTACTCAATATAGCACTGAACAGACATACAACAGTGAAACTTCCGGCAGTTACACATTAAACACAGGCGTGTGGAGGGAAGTCAACTACATTTTGCTCCAACACACCACGAATGTTCCGTAATTATTTGAACAGACCTCGTATTATAGAAATGGAAGAGGACGTAGATGAAGATGAGAAGGGAGATATGGTACTGCGAGAAGAATTTGACAGAGCACTGAAAGACCTAAGCCGATACAAATGCCCTTGGTGTAGACTACATTCTGTCTGAACTACTGACAGCCTTGAGACTATCAGCCATAACAAAACTCTTCCATCTTGTGTGCAAGATGTAAGAGACAGGCAAAATAACCTCAGTCTTCAAGAAGAATATAATAATTACAATTCCAAAGAAAGCAGGTGCTGACAGGTGTGAATATTAGCGAACTATCGGTTTAATACGTCATGCTTGCAAAATACTAACATTATTCTTTGCAGAAGCATGGAAAAACTGATAAAATCGACCTCAGGGAAATTCAGTTTGGATTTCGGAGTAATTTACGAACGGAATGGACAGTATCTTGAAAGGAGGATAATAAGGTGAACATTAACAAAAGCAAAACAATGGTAATGGAATGTAGTCGAATTCAGCCACGCGATGCTGAGTGTATTACGTTAGGGTATGAGATAGTAAAAAAGTATATGAGATCTGTTATTTAGGCACTAAATTTATGATGGTCGAAAAAGAGAGATGCAGAGCGGCTACAGCAGGGCAAAACATTTCTAAAAAAATAAAATGGAATCTGTTAAGGGGCTCCGGAAAGGCTAAAAATCATAAAAAGTTCAATTTTTACTTTTTTGCGTTTTCTGAATCTGCAGACTATTACCTTTTAATAGATATATAATTTATTCAATTCCGAAGACTACAACTATTTTTAATTTTTTTTTTGAAATGTGTTCTACATGTGCGTGACCCACTGTGGCGCTGTTAAACTGCTGTCAAATGGTGGTATTATTAACGTCCGTGTTCATCAGGTACATTTTAGTGATGTGAGATAAAGTACGTGTTGTGGCTAACCTGTGATGGTTCAATATATATCGCTGGTGTGATTGTCGATTGTTTCATGTTTATTTACTCTGTCGTTATCCCGAAAATATTCGTAATTAATTCTGTTTCTTGAGTCTCTGTTTTGTTGAAGTATAATAATGAGTAAAAGTTATTAGAAATCCTCTGAAGGCTTTTAAGAAAAGGAGAAAGGCTGGAAAGCCAAAGGTATGTGTTATTACTGTAAACAATAAAGACGACAACCAAGTGAGTGAACCTAACCTTTCAAGTACACCTGCCCATAGCAGTCAAAGTGGGAAAGAAAATACTTCACAGAAGAAGCTTCGTTCAATGAGTGAAAACTATGAATGTTTTATGGGCGAATCGGATGTGAATGAAATTTGATATGTCGGTTCTCAAAGGAATTTTTTCAAACTGTGTAAGATGTATTCATTGTAGTGAAGTTGGTCTGGAACTCTCCATAATAAAGCACGTAGGACTTGCTAGTGAAATACAACTGAAATGTGATAAGTGTTCATACATGACCACCTTTTGGAACAGTGTTGCAGTAACTGCAACTGAAGAAAATGGTAGTAAAATCTACGAACACAACATTAGATTTGTTTATTCCTTGCGTTCAGTTGGTAAGGGTGCTACTGCAGGTGCAATTGTCTGTGGCATCATGAATCTTCCAAATCCCCCAACCAAGTTTACGACCTATAATAAATGAATAGGGTCTAAAGTAGAAGATGTCTGTATAGAATCTATGAAGAACGCTGTGGAAGAGGCAGTAATGGAAAATAATGGTAACAGAGATTTGACTGCAGCGTTCGATGGTACCTGGCATAAACGGGGACACACATCTCTTCATGGTGTAGTATCTGCCACCAGTATGTATACAGGGAAAGTTTTAGATGTAGCAGTAATATCAACGTATTGTAGATGTCCACAAAAATATAAAGGTACACATGAAAATAATTGCAAAGCTAACTATAGTGGCAGTAGTGGAGGAATGGAAGTGGCTGGTGTTGCCAGTATATTCCAGCGTTCTGAGGCGTGTGATAAAGTGCGATATGTTAATTACCTTGGTGACGGTGATTCTAAAAGTTTCAAACATGTTCAAGGACTGAAGCCCTATGGTGATGATGTAGTGCAGAAATTTGAGTGTATTGGACACGTACAGAAGCGAATGGGAACAAGACTTCGGCGACTGAAAGCTTCGTACAAAAAACAAAAACTCAGTGATGGTAAAGGGTTGGATGGGAAGGGAAGGTTAACTGACAGTGTAATTGACAAAATACAGAACTATTATGGAATGGCTATTAGGCAAAATACACAAAGTGTCGACGAAATGAAGAAGGTTGTTTGGGCTCTTTTTTTCATACTTCTTCAACCGATGAAAATCCCCAACATAGCTTGTGTCCCAAAGAAGAAGACAGTTGGTGTAAATATAACAAAGGATTGCTAACTGGTGAAGTGTACACTCATAAGCATAGCCTGCCTCATGCAATAATGGAGGTGATAAAACCTATTTTCAGAGACTTAGCAGCACCTGAACTGTTGAAAAAGTGTATTCACGGAGAAACTCAAAACCCCAATGAAAGTGTAAATAGTGTTATATGGTCGAGAATCCCCAAGACTGTATTTGTTGGAATAGAAACACTTCACTTTGGTGTGTATGATGCTGTTGCGACTTTCAATGATGGCAAAATTGTAAGGTGCAAGGTATTTAGAAATATGGGAATGAAGATAGGTTCTAACATGGTACGAGCGATGCTTGCTTTAGACAAGGAACGCCTTCGGGCTGCAGACAGGGCTGTAAAGAGTCTAGAAATACAAGCAAGAGTAAACAGGAGGAGGAACAAGAGGAAGCTGGAGGAGGAGTTTGCAGGGGATGAAGATAATCCATCCTATGGACCTGGAATGCACTAAAAAGTTAATCCAATCTTTGTCGCTGGGTTCCCAAAACTTTTATTTTCTCATACTAATTACATGTTTTCTAAGGATCTTCCAAACATATTTGTTTCAAACTTTCAGTAAATGTTACACAGTACCTTCTGCATAATTTAACACAGCCTTTTCCAAAAAACTGTATTTTTTGAATATATAAATAAAAAATTGCAAAAAAATGTTGTGAATTTTCATTACAATTGAAAAAAATCATCTTTAATAACTGAACTAAAATTTTGTAAAATCCCTGTGTTAAGTTGTAGCCCATATTCCAATAAATAATCTGTAAAAAGTTCAACTTCCTACCTCAAATACTTTGTGAGGAAAGATGTAATTTATAAGCGTTATTTTAACATTGCAAGTATAGGGCGTTCCGGAGCCCCTTAACATCGAACACTAGTTTAAATGTTAGGAAGTTTTTCTGAAGATATCTGTGTGGAGTGTAGCTATGTATGAAAGTGAAACATGGACGATAAACAGTTTAGACAAGACAAGAACAGAAGCTTTCAAATGCGGTGCTACGGAAGAACGCTGAAGATCTGATGCGCAGATCTTCCAGTTAATAAGACGTTACCGAACAGAACTGGGCAGAAAAGAAATTTGTTGCACATCTTAACTAAAAGAAGGGAGCGGTCGATAGTACACATTCTGAAACACGAAGTAATCGCCATTTTACTACTGGGAGAAAGTGGGGGGTAAGAACTGCAGAGGGAGACCAATGAGACAAGTACAGTAAGCAGGTTACAATTGATTTAGGCTGCAGTAGTTATTGGGTGACGAAGAGGCCTGCGGAGGATGGATAACTTTGGAGAGCTGCATCAAACCAGTTTTCGGACTAAGGACCGCAACTACAATCGAACTTTAGCTTACAACTCATTAATTACTAAGTAATATTATGCCTTACTTCCCTTAACTGATTGCCTCAAAAAATGGTTCAAATGGCTCTGAGCACTATGGGACTTAGCATCAGAGGTCATCAGTCCCCTAGAACTTAGAACTACTTAAACCTAACTAACCTAAGGACATCCATCACACACATCCATGCCCGAGACAGGATTCGAACCTGCGACCGTAGCGGTCGCGCGGTTCCAGACTGTAGCGCGTAGAACCGCTCGGCCACCCTGGCCGGCTAACTGATTCCCTCCTTCCCCCACCACAACGACCCCTTATGAACCTCCGATCTACAACCATATCCAAAAACTAGTGGTCTGACACACAGATATCGATGATTTACATAACGTTAGTTTGTTAACGAAATGCTTTGCTGCTAATGTTATCAACGTGATTTTCAGTTTCACTGTCGCCACAAGACTTCCTGGTCATCTTTCAACACATTAACGCGCACGAGTATCGTCTGGAGTGAGAAATTTTCTTTCTAGCTGTAGACTCATTACGACACAGGGTAGAGCAGGCAATAAATGAAACATCAGTGCTGAACGTAAATAAGGATGCTATCGGCTATTGCTGTGTGCCAATTGCCCCTGTATCTGCTGTTACTAATATGCGGATCAGGCCCATCCTATTCCGTGAAGTAACCAGCCTGGAGGCAGAGCGTGGTCGAACTGCTCCGCTGTTTGAAGAAAATTATACTTAAGACACGCCAAGCACTTACAACGAAATACACCTACACACCCTAGCATGGAACGTGTTCAATGTCTAGATTATTAAAGTTATTTAACTATATTACTGCAATTCAATTCATTGTTGACCGTAATAATACATTCTACTACTGGCGATTTCAATATTTTATTCCATTTTTAACGTCAGAGTACGGACTAAACAACTGAGGCTGACGGAAATAATGTTACCTGGCGATGATAGACTGATGGAGTCTGGAGGTGAATAAAGGTTTCTCTGATCAGCAGATTTTAGTGGTTCTTAAAATAATTACGAGCTGTACAAAATGTATTGCTCAGCATTTACAACACGTAGGGAATAATTAAAATTTTTAACAAAGCTATTAATAAAAGCTGACTAACAACTATTTACGGGCTTAATAGAGGATCCTTACATCGAATTATAGACCAAACGAGCTGTTGCATTCTGGTAAGAGTTAAATACAAGTGCAGCTGCCGTTAATTCTTGGGGTTGGGAGGGTATTTACCACAGAACGTAAGTAACTCACGATTTAGAGCAGGGATTCCCATTTTTTCCTCTGACCGATAGCTTTGAGAATACCGGGAATTTGTGGGGAAACCTTGTTCATTGTGAAGGTTAGTAAAATGTCAAAAAAATGAGAAAAACTTCTTTATTCAGTGAGTACTTCAGTTTTAAATCATAACACAGAAATCATAAAATTTAAACAAACAAACAGTACTGTAAAAATGTCGGAAAAACCGCCATGTTAGTAATAGGGTTTCGCGGGGCACTTACTCACTTCCCGCGAAACACGAGCGTTCCACTGAACACAGACAGGAACCCCTGCTTTAGAGATAACTATTCAGGGATCACAGAATCGAAGTTCTTTTCAGTAATGTTACCTCAATATCCTAATCTCAAACAACGTTTGATGCTCGTTCAGATGCATAAATAGAAGAACGTATAAGTGTAGTACTGAGTTCCATAGCAGCTGAATCAACTTTCAATGTTTTATGGAAATATCAATAGGGCGACTATAAAGACAGACTGCTTTCATCTGTGTTTTCGAGCCTCCACGCACTCTCTCAAGTATTCGCAGTTATACTCGCTAGAAGTGATTTATGTGAACGACGAAAACCTGAACCACAATTGCTGAACTGGGCTTTGCACCTCGGTTCTCGTGGACACCAGTCCAGGGCCAACACTCTGCGAGTAGTATTAGTAAAGAGCATTCTAATCGCTGACGTACCACCCCTGCTTATGCCCTACACAAATGCAGCCTAATGCTGTGACTATTTCTCTTGGATGGAAGGAAAAACGGGGTGCTTTCAAGCTGCAGTAGGCTAGCAGTTCTAACCGTATTAATAAATTTAAAATGCCTCAAATAATTAAAGTTTCTAAAGACTTCTTCCGAGATTTTATATCGATAGACTCAGTTACGAGTTCATTAACACAGTGCTTTACAAGACTGTGGCTTTTGTTTTACTGAAAGCAGTACCGTGGCCGAATACGTGGTGTGCAATTCCACCTTGCCTTAGGAACTGATTGGAGACTTGTTCGATTTGCGACCAGTGCTGGCAGACGCGCCTGGTATTTAGACAGGAGCCGTTTGCAGAGTACTTGGAACACGGAGATGGCCGTGGCCAGTGGACAGACCGCTGGCGAGCAACTTTGTTGGCAGTGGCAGTGGCGGCGGCGGCGACGGCGCATGGGACCCACAATTAGCGGCCGCCACTAGAAGCTGTGGCCTCATTACGGCAGCGCCCAAGGTGCAGGCGGAAGCAGAGGCGGTGGCAAGATCCGTGCTGTAACGGCACGCGGGGGGCTCGCCGTGCGCCGCGTGACACACACACACACACACACACACACACACACACACACACACACACACAGAGCTAGCGTCAGCAACCAGACGGCCTTCGTCCTAAACCAATCTCTTACAGGACTAAATTCTTTTCGTTTTAGCACACACTCCGTCAGGATAGGGCATCAACAAAATAAGATCACAACTAGCACTAAATTAATTTTCACAGGAATCACTCTTACTGAAAAAAAGAAGAATACAGATTATATTATAGATATTCTTCGCCAATGTATATGCATTTTTGCCATCGTTCTGGCAGCTTCCGTATTTGCATAACAATCTATTCTTCGCGGGTATCCCGGTGCCACTGGCGTGCAACTGCATGAAGTTTGTCACTGGTGGTGAACTTCTAACCCAAAATGAACTGTTTCGTTGCGTCGAACAGGGTGTAGTCGCTAGGATCTAAATCCTGCAAATATGGAGACTGGGGAATCACAAACCCTAGTTCATACACGTTGGCAACAGTCTAGCGACTGGCAAGCTGCCGCACAGTGTCGTGTTTGAGCACAAAGCCAAAGCTTCAATTTTCCTTGACGACCGTTCAATGCGTCGGCGGAGTTGGTGCAGTGGACTGCAGTACCCAGCACTGCTGAGGGTCGTATTGGGAAGGAGCAAATCTATAGCAATATATCTTCCTGATCCCAGAACACAGTCGTCACTTGTTCCTGCACGAATAGTCCAGGCCTTGGCTTCTTGGGTCGGGGCTCCCAGTATGCTCTCACTTCATACACTTCCGTTTCCTTTCTGGAGTCTCGCGGAAAACCACGACCAGCCGACCATGTCCAAAAGCGTACTCGCAAGCCGGATCAAGTGCTGCTGCAAAGAGCCAGCTATGGGAAGCAGCAACACCAACTGGCGACAACCGCTACTTCCCAGGCGTTACAAGGGAGTGACAATCAATACTGAACGAACTAAATCATTCAGCAGAGGGTGTGGCAGCAGCATGGCTTTGGTAGATTAGTGTTCATAGTATCACAGGAAATGATGGCATCGATACGTGGCGATGATCATTCATAGAGATACTCTATGTAAGGATTTCAGTAACCATAGAAGAACGATATGGTAAAGGCAGCCATATCAATTTATTTAACGAATTTAACGCTAACAAACATTTTCAGTAACGAGAGCCGTGAGAGTTTGTAGACCCATTCCTCTAAGAAAGATTCGCGAAAACGAGCCGCAGCACGTGAGCATCGTTTCATACTTCTTGCGAATCGGCAAGTCTGGAAGCTCCTGTATCAGACTCTCCTCTTATCTTTCAGCGGGATATCTTCAGGGCTGATTCACAACACCGGAAATAAATATTACGTGTAATATCGCCTATCTGAAGCAATATTTTGAGCACTGAAAACTTTCACACGTGTTTACGACCTAGTCCCAGACATATCCGCCAAAAGATTGAGGATAAACAACTAAGTTATCGTCCACTAAAATGTTCAAAATACCTGTAAAGAGAGAGAGAGAGAGAGAGAGAGAGAGAGAGAGAGAGTTATTTTAGAGCAGGGATTTAGTCCGCCGCAGCATGGGCCTGGGCGTCACCATGGTCAGAGATAGGTCTTCGGTGGCCAGTACTCGCGAGATGCGTCCGTTTCATTGGTACACGTGAAAGGTTCCTTTTCAGTAAACAGATGAATGACGCCAGTGCGACTGCTCATGACGGCGCTTGCCTATCTGTGGCTCCATTTCAATTGTGACATTCTTTGGGTTCGACACAGTTTGGAGATAATACGGGTTTCTTGGAATTCCGGTTCTCGAGGTGTAGCATCAAACTGGGATTAACTCGCATAGAAGTTTAAGTAATGTTAGCACAATTCCACGATAGGGGCTTCATGATGAATACAACTTGCTTAATCCTGATGGGTCCAGTGGTGAAGATCTGAAACTGCCAGTAAGCAATCTGCTGCGATGGTAGCGCAGATAATCAACACATATATGCCTGGTTTAAGGATTTTGGCTAATTTTTCCCGTATTTTATTTAATATTTTACTTCGATAATTATTGTAAATGCTAAGACTATATTAGAAATCAGGAAGCGAAAATTCAATCAAAGCTGTAAACAACCTCCATAAATAACAAATATATAAATATTTCAAGCCAAAATATACCTTCCTTTAGGGAAGATCCCTTGAGCATGCCGAATGTAGAAGTTTTGGAGACGGCCTAGGCGTCAGTTTTTCAAGTGGAAACCCTATGTCCGTTATCGAGGTAAAAGTCGGTCACTCTGTCAACGCGCTGGTGATTAGATATGGAGTCCATAACAGCTTCTGCTAATTGTTCAACGTTAGACATCTCAGCCAAAAAGTTAGGCCCAAATTTCGAAAAGGTGATTTGTTTTGGGGTGTCCTTGTCATAGTTTCTCCACCTTATGTTGTAATCAAGTGTGTAGTACTTTTCGGCAAAGGACATGCGGTAAGTTCTAGATCTAATAGTTACACAGAGAGGGAAAGAAGAGTATAGTTGAACGTTCCTTTGGCAGCGAGGCCATTACAAACGGAGCACAAGCTAGGATTACTAAATTATGGATGAAGAAGGAAATCGGCCGTGTTCTTTTCAAAGGAACTATCTGGGCATTTGCCTGGAGCGATTTAGGGAAATCGTGAGAAACCTAAATCTGGGTGGTTGGAAGGGGATTTGAATCGTCGTTCTCCCGAGTAGGTGGAAAGAGATTATAGCCGAGGAAATTAACATACTTAAGTTTGGTTAAAGCGGTAAATTACGTCTCTTGTGTAGAAATTTGTTTGTTTATATTCTTGTGACTTGGGTGCAGTGCTTCTAATTATTATCCTGAGGAGTCAACGCCTCATAAACTGTAATGTTGACAAACCTGTCTCGCGGGTCAGAACAAGGGTAGTGATCCTGTCATCCTGTTTCAAACGATTCAACGATCTTTGTCACGTCTGGACTCCCCTCTTGCAGTAGTAAGTGTTTTATTTGAAGATGGAGAAGTAGTTGCGTCGTACACTGCAAAGTCTACGTACACGGCGGCAGCTAATACTCTTCTGAATCTACATACATATTCCGCAAGCCACCGTATGACGCGTGGCGATGCGTATCCTGTACCACTACTACTCATCTCCTTTCCTGTTCCACTCGCAAACAGAGCGAGGGAAAAACGACTACCTATATGCCTCCGTACAAGCCCTAATTTCTCGCATCTTCGTGGTCTTTACGAGAAATGTATGCTGCCGGCAGTTCAATCGTTCTGCAGTCAGCCTCAAATGACTGTTCTCTAAATTTTCTCAATAGAGCTGCTCTAAAAAAAAAAACTTCGGCTTCCCTCTAGTAATTCCCATTGAGTTCCCAAAGCATCTCCGTAATACTTGCGTGTTGTTCCAACCTACTGGTTGGAAACATAGCAGCCCGTCTGTGAATTACTTCTATGCCCTCCTTTAAACCAACCTGGTGCGGATCCTAAACACTCCAATGGTACAACTTCTTAGGGAACATTTCAATACTTTTGTTGTAATTTCTCGAGTGTATAAAATGATTTATTTTTTACATACAGGAGGTACAGTTGATGTCCACTGCAGGTAAAAATTAGATGGTAAACCGCCGAGCATAGCACTATCCTATTCACAAGTTTCTCTCGCAGATTCCTCATTAAATAAAATTGGAAATTAATGGTATTTCAGTTTTTAAAAAATGTTCAACAAAATCTACGTAGTACTTTATTTAATTTACAAGAACTAACATAGTGTCAGGCTAGAGGCTTATCTCTATGGGAAAACACCTAGATCAAGGGAAAAAATATTTTGTAAAAAATCTACAGATTACAATCACATCGAAGTCTTAACAGCCATAATCAAACTGTCGACATTTAATAGTATATGCCTTCATGAAGAAGAAGAAGAAGTTGAGTCCTTTAAAGCTTGAGCTTAAGTTTCTGTAAGGACTTCGTATTGCGGTACTGCTGTTTGGAGAACGGAATATAGATTGCACTTGGCGACATTTCCTGTTTCTCCAAACTGCCGAAAGAAAGATTTTTTTAAAGAAAGTAGCGTAGATCTGTCGCAGTTAGCCTAACAACAACATTGTGACAACGTGAACGCACATGAATCCCAGAAATTTGTCTAGAGGGAGACAGCAGTTGCAGGCGAAGCCAGTAATGTAGAGCCGAAATCCCTTAACAGGATCGGCGGAACTTGGGGCGAGGGGGGGAGGGGAGGCAGTGTACCACGATCCCTGAAGCCACTCCACGACCAGAAAATATTTACTCTTTCTGAATCACGAGCACTAAGACGATGTGTCGTCCAGCGTCAAAGAACAATTTGACTGATTAAGGAAATTAAATTGCCACATACGGCTTGAAGTTATTTACTGTAAAACTTTTGTAGCACTACTGATAGTGGCAATATGTTCAATCATACAAACTTTACTTTCCACGTCACAATCATAGTTACATCACCTCGGCTGGCTGTGCCCATACGGAGGTTATTACACTTTACGCTACAAAGAAAGGAATTTGTAGATATGTCTGTCAGTAAAGCTGCGTAAATTCTAAAATATTGTTACCAACATATCTGTAAGGGTGGCCGTACGCTTGGTTCCATTAAATGCGATATGGCCGTGAAGATTTACCTGTTTAGTGGGAAGAAGATGCGTTTTAATACTCAGATTTAAATCTTCAGGTAGAACATTATACGTTTAATAGTAAGCAGTCGCAGTTACTAGCAAGAGCTGTCAATGATGTATTATTTGGCGCTAGACGTACGGATAGCAAGTGACAAGGAACAAATGTCAACGGCAATAGTAAGGTTATCTGTAAGGAATAGTTGCATGCAGCGAGCTCTTTGCACTTGACAAGCTTCGCTTGGCGTTTCTTTCAAACGGAGTACAAAACAACGGAGAATGCGTTTGCAACGGACAGCACGAAACTGCGCAAGAGGCTGACCATTAATCGCTCTGATAACGAAGTCGTGGGGAACTGAGCATCAAGCAGTTACGTACCCGTCACTTAATAGCGAAAGGGTCAAATCGAACAGAGTTATTTTCGTTTGAATAACGCCAATCGAATATCAATATCGTTTGACTATATACGCTGTACATTTAAGATAAGTTTAACAAATAACAGAGCGATACCCTTCTTCACCACCACAAAAAGGCAAATTGAAAAGTTAACTAAACTTTACTCTTCCTCCTTCGCTTCCTCTGATTTGTTTAAGACCAATAACTTACCCACTTGGACGCGAGTCTATACTAATTGTGCCCCATAACCTATTCTGAAGTGTGTTAGAGAACAGAACAAACATGAGAACGTGCACGCCATAATGAGATACTTCGTATTATGATTTTTGCAGAACTTTTAATTTGAAACTGTCCTTACAGTCAAAAACGTAAGACTTGCGAACTTTATGACATAAACAGCAGCACGAACTATTTACATGTCGCGTTTCCTTAGGCCCCAACGAGACACATAGGTAATAACTAATAAGTTATGCAGTTTTTAAATGTACATCCGCTGTGGAAATAATTTAGCTGCGTCACAACGTTGTATTACATGTAATTAATGACACTGAAATGAATTGTCTCATTTGTGTTTTTCGCGCCCTGTTCTCTTGTACCCACACAGTTTTTTTTCTTAATGTTCAGTACAACCTACTATACAGATTAGGCAGCACGACTTTGCCGCTGGTCAGGCTGTATATCCACATAAAGCACTACAAATATGTAAATGATATCTCGCGTTTGTAATGGATTTTCTGCAACAGTCGAATGAATACCGGTATCTGTGCTACAGCCAGACACTTATGAGATATCTGATTACCCTAATCTTAAACTTACGTTATCATTTGCCTTTTTTTCAGTATAGCAAAACGATTTTAGGCTTTTAAAGAATTAGGAGAGATTCGACATGTACAACGTATGTGAATCACAAATACAGCTGTGTTTAAATACTTATGGTTTATTTCGAACATTTTATTTTTCCACACAGAACTAAAATGTACTGCATTTTCACTTCATACGTAGAGATAATGTTCCATAACAAGCGAAAATAACGGTGAGGCTGAAATTTTATGTTGTGAAAGCTTGTTTCACAGATTGAGACATCTGCTCCAGCCCACCACATGTTCCATGTCTTTATGACTTATCACTCAACAATGAAAGAATAATGCCTCGTTTTACTGCATACAACTAGTCCTGTTTCACGTTGACTGTACGTTTTACGACATGTAAACAGTTCTGGTTAACGTTAGACAGATGCTCCCTGAAAGATACAAGCACTAAACCCAATAAATAAAAAGTAGTAAGTAGAACAGCTTAAAAATTGTAATCCCTATATTTTGGTTTTCGCCAAGCATCAATGACACAATGCAGTGGATGGCTATTTTAAAACTTTTGTCAGGAGATTCGTGATGTTGCAACGATGTATCGATGGTGCTTCCTCCAATTTGGTGGTAACTGTATTATTGTCCCACCAGATGGTCCAATGTTCCTGTGTTATCCTACGTAAAATCGGAGGAACAAAACTCATGCCCTTACATTTCCAGCTCTCTCCAGTTCACTGATGCCAACTGCATGTTGTATTTATAACTGTAACGTCCAACACTGAACTCATTCTCAAGACACAACAGCAACGTTCAGAAATTACGAGAATTGAGACAAGAGAACAATGAACTCTCGCGCTCCTGGCTATGTAGCCTCGGAAGTGTACAGGAAGACCTGTCATTGGTGCTTGCAGACCATGAACAATCGCGCATCGGCCTTGGCAAGACACCATAACGGCTGCGACTCGTATGCTCAAAGTGCCAGTGCCACTGGGGCGACAGAACACAGGAGAGGATTCTGTCATGTGATGAATCCATTTGCACAGGCCAAGTACATGTCTAGTTACATGCCAAACAATTCCTACTGCAGATACGAAATCTCAAACTCAAGGAGTAAATGTAAGAAGGGCTGTATTTTCTTCGAAAACAACTTCCACAATCGTATCTGACGTCTGGTTTATTTTAATTTTATAAATACACTATATATGGAATACGAAACCATAATTAATGTGAGACCCATTTATCGCAGTAATCGCGTTGACAATCACCTCTGGATTTAAGTGTTCGGCATACAGAACGGAAAAATCGAGTGACATTGAAAATTGGAGTTGGTAAATAAGTGTGCTTATGCAGCATAACATCGAAGGACCTACTCGTGAAAAAACCAATAATGCTTGAGTCCTGGCAAAAATTTTCAGTCGCAACTTCAGATGAATATTTTACTTAGTTATAAAAATATATATATATTAATACGTTATGGTCTGATTTTTACCTTTACCCCTTTTATAAACAAAAATCCTCGACGGTCTGCGAGGAAATAAAGTAACAAAAATTAACACTTGTAAATAATCGTCGCACTAAGAAAAACGACTGGAAAGACTGCAGCGCAATGGAAAACACAACTGGAAATTTTTCACGATATTTTATATAACAATTATTCCCTTATACAACAGTAACTTTTTTTCTTTTTAATCATATAATATTCCTGGACAAAATACTTAAGTCGTGATATCATATATATGTAGCTGAAAGGTAATTCACAAAACACAATATTAACCTCAGTACATTATGGTAGACTGCAACCTCGTAGGCCTCAGTCAAGCGCAGGCGCAAATCTCTAGATACCATAGAGCGTGCAGAAAACTGACTGAGGTCGGAAAGACAATGAACTACTATTATTAAAAGAGCTCTATTATAAGATTACCAGACATAATAACAGCAAATAAAAAGCCAGACAGGAAAAAAATCAACATTATGAGCGTTTCATATGAACTGCAAAGGGGAAACAAGGCAAAGATTGCAGGCAACGAGCAAAGAAACTTCGTATCCATGATGGACACGACCATGCTTGCCAGGCAGTAAACAACATACTGACGGGACAATTCACATTATTTAATAGATAGTGTAATATAAAGGAGCTTGCACCGAATTAATTCCTTGTTCACTAGGACCTATATATAGCCCAGTGGTGAATCCGTCTTTGTGTAGATATTTCGACAGCCTGTCCGGAAACACAAAAGCGAAGAAATGTAATGGTATTATAACTCGAAGATTCGTTTTAACAACACAGCGCTTTAAACTCAAAACGGTAACACTTACTCTTGAGAATAACAAAGCTGCCTTAAGAGGGACAGAACAAGAGACTTGTCTTCGAGAAGGAGTGCAGGTAAAAACATAACTCTTGAAAAACGTGGGTGTGTCCCCTGGTGATACATCAAGTATAAGAAAATGACCTTCGTAATGTACATCGTTGGCTCCACGGAAAAATTAAATAACATTCTTTCAGCTCGCGGCTTAACGCCCCCTTTGTGAGACACGTAGAACTTCATGATATTCAGAAAAAAATAACTACATTCTGTCAGGAAACTTCCATGGAATGTTACTTTCAAGGATAATGACATTACTGTGTACCGAAAATGTCCCTTGAAGAAAAAGAATTACAGTTTCGGTACTATGGGATAAACAGTAGGCCGAGAGATAAGAAATGTCACAGAACGGGCAACATCTTTCCGTTGTATACAATTCTCAGAGTACAGTACGAGATAGCATTTTCTTGCAATTAGTCACAATGTCATTTTATTAGTCATACCGTTGGTCAAAGATTGTATCAAAAGTGTAACAGTCTACGTTCATCATTTTAACATTTTCCACCTTTACCGGCATTCAATTCTTTCAAACTGTTGTGCTTCTAGAGACCAAAAATTCTTATATCGTTGATACTGGTTCCTTGTCATCTCTGGCGAAGTCGTCTGTAATCAGTTTGGTCACTTGGGCACTTTCAGCGACACTGTGATATCGTCGTTGATGATATGGTCAGGTAGTGGAAGGCTCTTCGTCCAACATTGCGTAAGGATTTCCACTGCATAGAGTTGCGTGTAGCGTTCATTCGGTGAGTAATCGACACAAAATGGCAAGTCGTTTGGTAAAAGTTTCTTAACCACTTTACTATCGACGCACTACGAGGTGATCTATCTCAAGAATGGTTTTGGGCGAGGTAAGAGGAAACTGTCCTGTGCGCGCGCGCGCGCGCGCGCGCGCAGCCAGAGTAGTGAAGTCCTTGCGTAAAGCATTAGCCGTCTATAGCGTCGGCGCCTACAAGCTTCAGCGACTTTATTTGCGTGAATATAGCGCAGAAAGTGTGCATTATTCTGCCCTATCATAAAGTGATTGCAATGTGTCTGAGAATGACAGTCTTGGTGAGCACGGGTTTGACGTCGATATTAAGCCTGCAATCGACAAAACACGTTCTCGCCCATGTGGTATAGCAGCAGTTATTTCCCCAATGACAAATATTCTAATGATTACTCCGCATAGTCTGCGATTCTTGTCGCTTAATGCCACTTCTTATCTTTTCCTAGTTGACGCCGCGTTCTACCCAAGCCCAGAAGCTGTACGTAGTCAGCTCGCCTTAATGATGCCAGGTACACAAGTTCCTCCCGCTAATAGCTGATCTCTGGTGTGGCGGGCCGCACTGAAACGCGAGCCCGGCCGCCGTGGCCTTGCGGCTCGCGGACGCTGGCGCGCCTCCGCGTGAGCGGCATAGGAGTGCGGCGGGCTAGGCCCAGGCCACGCCCACGCTGACTCATCGGCCTGGCGCACCTACACGCACGCTACCTGCGCAACGTAATCTCTCTCTCTCTCTCTCTCTCTCTCTCTCTCTCTCTCTCTCTCTCACACACACACACACACACACACACACACACACACACACAATCTGCTCAACACTGAGTAATTTTGGTCGCTAAATTCCTTCCCGCCTATGTAAGTCAACGAGTTACTTCTAAAGCTCCTGCTGTCACAGTTGTCATGGCTTTGTCTGTAAGCATTAAGTCAGAATGATATTTTGGCAGGTTGCGTGGTAAACTTTCTGCAAGTGTAATTCTACAGTGAAATGGTGAAATACAGTCTGCTAAATCCGTAGATACCCTACGGAAGATTTATGGGAACAGCAGTACATCCCCTTCTTGCCAGCCAAATTTTTGAGGTGAAAATTTCTTCCTGGAACAACTGAATTCAGCTACCTTCAGAGAGCTGCTCGCCTTTAGGAAAGTTCGCTACATGGGCCTTGGAAGCAGTAACTAAGACGTAATTCTCGTGGTTGTTACTACATCAATGGTAGAAATCTACGTCTCAGTCATATGTTAAACTCCTACATTACAAATCCACAATTATTCGAAATAAAGTCCCGCAGTTACTTATATGGCCCTTCAATGATAACGTATCAGCTAGGTTGCGGATGTTTATTGTGAAAGGTTACAAGAAAGACTGTAGCCAAAAACTCTAAAATGGCGGTACTACGATAAGCCGTTTACAGCAGCAGTCTATGTCTGACGCACGTTCAGCTTTGCTTTTCAAAAACCTTTGTGATATATATAACAGGAGAACCGGATTGATTCTTCATATCCCACAGGCAGTATATTTGAATACTTCGCCGATGTGGGAAACGTTATTTATCTTAATACGGGAACATAGTCTGTTATAGTGTACCGCTGAAAATACAGAGTAAAGCGGTCATGAAGAAAGCTGACACTGGCGGTATAATCCGCGTCCAGACTTTACATCACATCTATCGCTACAAGTAAAAAGGCACATCGTTTCAGCTACATTTCGTCGTAGAACGTATGCGGCACTTATCTGATTTGCTGCAGTGATTCCAGTTAAAAGAAGCACTGGGGGTTAGCTTTTAGAGCATCGTCATGAGAAAGGGGAGACGGGGGGAGAGAAAGAGAAAGAGAGAGAGAGAGAGAGAGAGAGAGAGAGAGAGAAGAATGTGGCAGGAGATCGGACATGGCCTATTAGAAGTAACAATCCTAGTGTAGTGTACGTATGAAGTATTTTGAGGAAAGAAAGGAGAACCTAAAATTGAATGCTCGGAATTGAAAAACGATTCTACAGGACACAAGCGCAGTTCTCTAACCAACGTGCCGGTAAATTAAGCAAGTTAATGCAACGTAATACACATATCATATCAATTTACCGTCGACGTCTTCATCATCATTCCGAAGACTGGTTTGATGCAGCTCTCCACGCTAGTCTATCCTGTGCAAGACTCTTCATCTATGAATAACTACTGCAATCTGTTTACTGTATTTATTCCATAAGTCTCCCTCTACAATTTTTATCTCACACACTTCCCTCCAATACCGAACGGACGATTTCTTGGCAACTCATGATGTGTCCTAACGACAGATCCCTTCTCTCAAACTGTGCCACAAAATTCTTTCTTCCCAATTAAGTACTGTACCACTTCATTAGTTACTCGTCTGCCCACCCAATTTTCCACATTTTCGGCAGTACCACATTTCAACACTAGACAAGTATCTTCCGAAAGGACATCTGAGCTTAAATTTATATTCTATGTTAACCGCTTTGTATTTCACCACTGCTTCCTTTTTCTATTAACAGTCTGCATTTTATGTCATTTCTACTCTGATAATCTCCAGTTATTTTGATGCACAAACAGCAAAAATTTTCTTTTGCCTTTAGTGTCTCTTTCACAATCTAACGCCGTCAGCAACGCCTGATTTAATTCGACTATATTCAACTACCTTTGTTTTACTTCTGTTGAGGTTCATCTTATAACCTCTTTTCAAGGCATTATCCATTCCGTTGAATTGTTCTTCGAACCCATTTGCCGTCTGACAATTGTGTCATCGGCGAACTTTCAAGTTTTTATTTATTCTCCACGAATTTTAATAGCTTTTCCAGATTTCTCCTGTTTTCTTTACCACTTGCTCAGTTTAGGGACTGATTAACATCGGGGATAGGCTACAAACTGTCTCAATCCCTTCTCAACCACTACTTCCTTTCCATGCCCCTCAACTTTTACAACAGCTGTCTGGTTTCTGCACAAGCTGTAAGTAACCTTTCGCTGTCTTTATTTTATCTCTGATACCTTCACAGTTCCAAACAGCATATTCCAGTCAACACAGTGAAAAGCTTCTCTAAATCTACAAGTGCTACAAACGCAGGTTTGCCTATCTTGAGTCTATTGAAGATACGTCGTAGGATGAATATCGCCTCGCAGTTCCTATATTTCTCCGGAATCGAAACTGGTGTTCCCCGAGGTCGGATTCTTGGAGTTTTTCCATTCTTCTATAAATAATTCCAGCCAGTATCTTGCAGCCATGATTTACTAACTGATAGTTCGGTAATATTCACACCTGACAGCATTTGCTTTCTTTGCAACTGGAATTATTACTTTCTTCTTGACATCTCACGGTACTTCGCTTGCACTATATCTCTTGCACATTATGCTCTTACAAAGATCTCAAAAGTTCTGAGGGAATGTCGTCCACTCTACGGACCTATTTCGAATTATCTCCAGTCAATGAGAACTGTCAGTTTCATTTCATTAATAAAGACTAATCACCCCCGGCACAAGACAGTTTTATAGTAGTTACAAAAATTTTGATGTCCGCATAACCTTGTGTCAGTCATACGGAATATTTCTGGGTTATTAACATCACATTATTTCCGCTGTACTAATTCAGTTAAGTAATCTTTAAAACTACCACTGGATTGATTGCTACATTGTGTTCCAGTGCAACGTGGATGAGATGACATGCAGTCATCTTTTATATTTCCAGTGCCAGAATCTAAAGTTCGACTATAAAGGAAGTCAAGTCCGTTGAAAATCGGAACATAGAACGATCCAGAACATGTAACGCTACTTCTAGTTTAGCATATACTATTTCTCCCCTGCCTTGATAAAATGTATTCACTTTTATTTGTCAACCTTCTATGGTTTAAACGCTTTTGCGCACATAACTACATTAGAAGCCGTTCATACGAATTTCATGTTCTCTGTAACATATTTAATGTGCACAAACCAAGCTGTGTCGACATGTGACAGGACTTTCAAGGAATTGTGTTCCGCCAGATTCGGTAAAATCTTATTCTTCTCCATAAGCTCGTAGCTGATACATTCACATATATAAAAAAATGTTGTACGTCGAATACCAGGATTTTCCCAGTAACCGATGTTACTTTTTATACTGTTCATTTGTGACACTTTTCCAATACTTCAGTATGAGTGGACGTAGATTGGCACAATTTTTCTGTTTTCCTATGCTTGCTATTGCTAGAGCTATTACAAACATTATACTACGTTTCATTGTGTCTCCTACTACTAGTCTCGGATTTCCTTATTTGTCTTTAGCTTCCTACCTATGAGCTGTCTTTTTTTATCGGCGCTTCACTTTATAAACATCGTCCTCCCAGTTACAGGCGGACGCTCCAATCAACAAGTTTACAACACTGTCTATAACAGAGATCTTGCCATCAGGCTTCTATTCTTTATCCTCATTGAGCACTTCATTTATGTAAGTATCAAGAGCCTTTGCCTGCCCTGCAGCATTACGGAGATTCACGCTTGCAATTATTTCGTTAACTACTCAAATGTATGTAGATAAGCTTGCAGCGACTCTCTCCAACCCCTAGCGGCCCAGCGGCACGAACATTTCTGACGTGACCCGTTATTGACTAGCTACGCAATATAGGTTTCTTTCATTCGTCGCTGCTGTCATATCCCAGGGCTTTGTGCGGGTTCTGAATGCCCGCCATCAACCGGGTCACAAAGCGGATCTCTCGCTCTCTGAAGGCACACTAATGAGTACTCACTCGTCATCAGTGACGTCCCAGACCACACCCTCATCCCTCACAGCGTGGTTCTCGCTCATTCCGTAATGCTAAAAACTTTATTCCCCCCAGGGCTCTGAGCTAATCCATAACAATTTAAAATCAAACACGGCAGTCATTCACATAAACATGGACAATACGTTCTACTGTAAGACTTCATTTTTATCTGACACTGTTTCATTATCTAAAGAAAACTTGGTGTACCCTGCTGCTCCCCCAACGTTCCCAACTGCAACAGTACACGCCAATCGAAACGCATCAGATTTTTAGTCAACTTACTTAACGTCCGAAAGTTTTATACCGAAAAAGGAATCGCAACAACTCTGATTAATCATGAGTCCAACCCGTGTAGCATAGCTTTTTTTCCCTTCTTTTTCCTTTATCAGATAGCTCTACTTTAATATAGGCCAGGGTTCTGATAGCTGCAAAACTACACTAGGTCGAGGAAACAGTACAAAAATTGAAATTATATGTCTGCAGTAATAGTGTATCACCTACCAGAGTTCCTAAAGTGATACACGGCAAATATCAGAGACATTATCAAAATCTCTTCCCTCCTTTCAATTGCCTTGTGTGTCAATAGGCATTTTGCGTCTGAATAACAGGAGCTGATAGTCTTATTTGTTTTGTTAAACTGTCGTTTATACTTGCAGAGAGCTGTATTATTTGTGTAGTTCTCTGCCCATGTTCCGGTCAACATAATGCGGACATGCACAGTTATTTTCTATTCCCAATGCCGTCTATTAATTTTTCAGTCCATCACAACCCTACAGCGAGTGTGATGAACCAGTGGCTAAGGTGCTAAATTCGCATTAGAGACGAGCAGGTTTCAAATTCACATCTCGCCATACAGGTTTGAGTCTTTCTTAATTTCCTTAAACAGATGAAAGCAAAGGCTGAAATGGTTCCTTTGAAAAAGGCATGATCGGTTGTCTCGTTCAGACTTCTCCCAACTGAGTTTGTACTCTATGTATAATAATCTCATTGTTGGCTGCACATTAAAACTCTTTCTTCTTTAATTTTCGACTAAAGTGCCCCTGCCATAGATCTTTTTAGGTTTCCATGACAACTAGAATTAATTAGAATTCCAAACCACGAGCATCGATACATTCCCAGTATGAAGTTGTAATAATTCATGCAAATGCAGTAAAAAATTGTGAAAGCAAAATTTTCCTGTTGTGGCTGCAAGTTTGTTTTCTTTTTCCTCTGACCAATTTCACTTTTCTCCTCTTCTTCTGAACGATCAAACTGATATTACTACAGACTAGAGGAAGTGGGAGACAGATATACGTATTTCCATTTGCATTTATAATCAGATATGAGATGGGTCTGCCAATGTTTGGAACTCGTACAGAATTTATTTTGATGCCTGTATAAAACTTTAAAAGTCGTGCTCACGCATTCTAAGAAACAGCACGCGGAAGAAATGAGTGTCGGTACAGGTAAATTACAAATCTAGATTACCATCTGCTCACACACTTTTCGTATATTATAAATTAATTTTCTTTACAAAACGTTGAAAATATTCTTTATGTCGACAGTGAAACAAATTTGCTTTTAAGGCACGTTTAGGTGAAGGAAAATACGAGTTGTTATTGAAAAGGCACCCTAAGGAACGGTCGCTATTACTGTAAGCAAGCCCACTGATTTCTGCGATAATTTTTTTGCAAATGGGAGCTGAATTACATTTTGCACCAAAGGCAACTATTATGTAATTGAAGGCGGAGGGGGTGGGAAGGGAAGGGAAGGGAAGGGACTAATGGTATCATCTGCATCGAGACTTTATGCGGAATCAGTAGAGACGAGTGAAAAATTGTGTGCCAGACCGGGACGCGAACCAGGGATATCCTGCTTCCTAGGGAATTGGTAATTACACCCGCAAAGATGCCTTTCACATGAATGCGTGGTGTCATGTCCGAAAGAACAGCATCCACACATTCATACAAAAGACAGCTATTCTCATTTCCTTTGCAAACCAACTTGACTATCAACTGTTTACGCTGAGTGACGTACGGGACTTACTCGTATATGACCTGTTATTTTCTTGTGAATGTTTCTAATATTAATACTTAAAGTCTGATAAACACACTGAATTTTCCAGTATATTCCACACTCCTTAAAACATTTTGTTTCACGGTGAAACAAGGTAAAATGTATCTATGAATGCAGTCAAAACATCCCATGACCACTGTCCTAAAAAACGCCAAATTTAGGGACATTGAGTACCAAATACGTGTATAAGGATATAACTCATTCGATATACTTATATTAAACAGTATTGTTTACAAGTCTCTTGCAGCACTCCGATGTATTTCTGAAGGACACTACGTGCATGCCATGCACGACTTTATCCCAACGTGGTGCTATAAGCTGCTATCTAATCTATTCCCAAAGGGCACTTGCGCTGTCACCATACCTCGGGGAAGGCCTTTGTTGCTGCCATATGTTTTCACGCACAGACGGCCTCAGCAAGTGCGTTACCCATATTACGCTGGAAACACCGGCTCTCACGTAGTGAAGAATGGAACTGAAGAAGATCTCTGTCGTGCGGAGTGATACATCGGCTTATGATCTGACGCAGATTGTGTTTTTTCCAACAAGTGTGCAGGGGAACAGTAGCACAAGCACAGCCATAGACCATATTTTTATTCATTCTTCATTACTAGATAGGCATTCTGTTAGTAAAGGGTGAATGGCCTTTAGTACTCAAACAAACGTCACATTTGATTACAAACTATGTAGGAAAGTTAACCCAACAGCAATATAGTGATTTTTAAACCTTGTCAAGGAACAAGAGTGGCAGGATGTTAATAGTGCCGATAACACAGATGATAAATACAATGCTTTAATTAACACATTTATCGTGCTCTTTGAGAGTTGCTGTCCATTAGAACGTTCTAAACGGAGTACTAGCAGTTACAGACAGCCCGAGTGGTTGACTAATGGGATAAGGATATCTTGTAGAACAGAGCGGGAATTTTATCAAAATGTTAGAACTAGTCACAATCAATCTACAGTAGCCCATTACAAACAGTATCGCAACGTGCTTAAAAATGTCATTAGGCAGGCAAAGAGAATGTGGTATGCAAGTAGAATAGCTACATCACAGGATAAAATTAAAAGCATATGGTCCGTTGTGAACGAAGTGTCTGATCAGCAGCACAAGGTCGACAATATAAAGTCAGTTTGAAGTAAAATTCTTTCTGTTACTGATAAATCAGATATATGTACAGTATTCAATAATATTTTCTGAGCATTGCTGGCTAATTAAATACAAACTTAGTTTCTACAGGGAATCATTTAACTTGCTTGGCAAATGCCTTTCCGAGATTGATGTCTGAAATACTCCTCTGTGATACAGACAAGAGAGAGATTGAGTCAATAGTTAAATCACTGAAGACTAAGGACTCTCATGGTTATGATGGATTGGCTTAAGTGGTTCAAATGGCTCTGAGCACTATGGGACTTAACATCTATGGTCATCAGTCCCCTAGAACTTAGAACTACTTAAAGCTAACTAACCCAGTCCTCGCGAGGCAGAGAAAATCCCTGACCCCGCCAGGAATCGAACCCGGGAACCCGGGCGCGGGAAGCGAGAACGCTACCGCACGACCACGAGCTGCAGACATATGATGGATTGCCTAGCAGAATATTAAAGTACTGTGCTGCACATGTTAGCCCTATATTTAGCCATATTTGTAATTTTCCTTTAGGAGTGGTCAGTTTCCTGAACAATTAAAGTACTCAGTAGTAAAGCCGCTTTTTAAAAAGGGAGAAAGGGGTAATGTAGACAGTTTTAGACCTATTTCTATGCCATCAGTGTATGCAAAAGTTATTGAAAAGGCTGTGTATGTAAGGATGATTGATCATTTTATATCACACGATATGCTATCAAATGTACAGTTCGGCTTTACAAGTCGTTTAACAACTGAAAATGCTATATTCTCTTTTCTCTGTGAGGTACTAGTTGGGTTAAACAAAAGGTTTAGAAAGCTAGGCATAGTTTTTGATTTAACTAAGGCATTTGATCGTGTTGATCACAAAATATTGCTCCATAAGTTGGACCATTACGGAATACGGGGAGTAGCTCACAATTGGTTCACCTCTTACTTTAGCAACAGACAGCAAAAGCTCATTATTAACAATGTTGAGAATAGCTGTCATGTGGGGTCTCAGTGAGGTGTGGTCAAGTGGGGGGGGGGGGGGGGGGGGGGAAGCATGGATCAGTGTTGGGGCCACTCCTGTTCCGTATTTATATAAATGATATGCCCTCTAGTATTACGGGTAACTCTAAAATATTTCTTTTTGCTGATGACACTAGCCTGGTTGTAAGGGATGTTGTGTGCAACATTGGCTCGGTTTCAAATAGTGCAGTTCCCAAGTTCATGGCCTGTAGAAAATAAACTAATGCTAAATCACAGTAAGACTCAGTTTTTACAGCTTCTAACACATTATTCAACAAAACCTGACTTTTAATTTCACAGAATCGGCATATGATTAGTGAAGCTGTACAGTTCAAGTTTCTAGGTGTTCAGATAGACAGTAAACTGTCGTGGAAAACCCGCATTCAGGATCTTGTTCAAAGACTTAATGCTGCCATTTTTACTATTCGAACGCTATCTGAAGTGAGCGATCGTTCGACACGAAAATTAGTCTACTTTGCTTATTTTCATTCGCTTATGTCGTATGGTATTATGTTTTGTGGTAACTCTTCCCATTCGAAAAGGATATTTTTGGTTCAGAAACGGGCGGTTCGGGCATAAGTGGTGTAAGTTCGCGAACTTCTTGTCGACCCCTGTTCACGAGTCTGGGTATTTTGACATTGGCCTCTCAATATATATATATATATATATATATATATATATATATATATATATATATATATATATATATATATATATATATATATATAGATTCATTACTGTCATTTATTGTTAACAAAATTAGCTTATCCCCAAGTATAAGCAACTTTCACACAGTTAATACTCGGCAGCAATCAAACCTGCATTTGGATCAGACTTCAACTCTTGTGCAGAAAGATGCGCAATATACTGCTGCATCCAATTTCAATAAGCTACGACTCGAATTCAAAAATCTTAGCAGTAATCTACGTGCTTTCAAATCGAAACTGAAGAGTTTCCTAATGGGTCACTCCCCCTGTCGAGGAGTTCCTTGAAAAATTGAGCAGATTCTTGTTGTATTGTTGATTACGTTTACTTAAACTTATGGAATGACTTTTTTCGAGTTCATAAACATTTATTTTTATCTGTTATTACTTTTATGTTGTGTTTTCATGCACTGACATGTTCCATGACCATGGAGATTTGTTCCTCAATTTGGTCCTACGGAACTTTACGCGTAAATAAAAATAAAACAAATACCAAACATTTACATTAATTTCCAACGTACTCCAAAAGCCATTGTACAATAATGCCGGAATGGACTTTGTAACAATATTAGCTATTTTCTGTCCTAGTACATTCACTAAGGGAATGAGCAAAAAGCGACTACCGACATGCCTTAAAACAAGACCTTATCTCCATTACCTTTTCCTCGTAGCCAATAGCAAAATTGGTACCATTTCCTCAACTAACTGGTGTCTATCCAACAGAATGAAGTGACAAAAACGTCGCCATTCGCTGAAAGACTTTTCTTTAATTATCTGAGCATCCTCGCAACGTTTATTTATGGGAGCACTGACTTGTTAGACTCCTAGCAGCGCATATCTTAATTCCTTCGTTGTCTCCTTTCACGCATATTTCGTTAGTACTGTGTGTTGGAGCAGCACTCTTACAACAGACTGCAGTGCCATATGGTATGTTGTGTCCTTAGCAGATACATCGTCCTTTAACAGAATCCTCGTCCTCCTATAACTAGAATCTTGCGTATTCTATTCCCTTTCCCTAGCACTGATTTTACGTATTTGTCACATGTTATGTAGGGTCTTAGGTTTCTCCGCCCTAGATATTTAAATGATACAACGTGTTTCACAAGTTGCGACTAGGACTGTTGCCTGGTACCATTCGGATTTCCTCTCTAGTTTACGAGCATTCCATTGTTGCATACCCCGATCAGTCCAAGGAATGTAGTCTGAGCTGAGTCGCCCCGAATGTGTTGTTTTAAAATGAACTGAGAATAGGCCCGGGTCACAGAGAAGAGATGATGTAAGCGGCGTGATCGACGATCTGTGGCTTGTTGTACAGCAGTTTCGATTGGTCCAGCGATGGCCACCTACCTGACATACCATTCCTTCAAAAGTAAACACCAAATGTATGTTGAATTATTCTGCTTCCCTGAACGATATTTTCCAAATCGAGCCATAATGCTAACGTTCGGGCTGCCTTTAACTAGATCTTTCCTTTCCTCTGTCAATGCGCAGACCTCCGCGAAGTGGAAACCACTGATTCGCAATCAGCAGGAACCGATGCCTCGATACTATTCGTTACTAGTTTGAATCTAGCCCTTTGGTCATTTCCGTACACCACTCTCCTCGCAAAACAGCTCTTTTACGGACACGACTCGCTAGCTAGAAATCATGTGACCTTAAGATGCCAGATTGGTGTTCTCTTCGGACCACGTATGCAACAGAAGAACTTCGTCATCTCTGCGACGCATTTGTAAGATCCTTTTGAAACGTAAGGAGACTGCTCCGCCACTCAAACACCGGCTAGACTCGCATCAGTTGACTGAAGCCGACCACAGTTTCCAACGCAAATTTCAGCGGTTAGCAGACAGCAGGCGGCACTGCAGTTACATCAACAAGACTATTCCCTAGCCGTATCTACTGGTAAAATTACATGTGAGTTTCTACGCTAATACATAAGAAAAGTTAACAAATGGAGGACAACAATGAAAAGTATAAAATAGCTGTTCACTTACGTAAATACGTGATTAAAAACTAAACTAGACGCGATGAAAAACATAAATATTATGACTGCTTAAAGTGACGACCAGCTGCCTACTGCTGAAGAGTTCGCGCTTGATGTGGCAAAAAGCATTCCTCTCGGTTTTCGGTAAGATGTGACGATGTGACGCTGTGTACTATCACTTCAACAACCTAACAATAAATTACATAATTACTAGTACAATGATTAAAGATCAAAAATCTATAAGAGTTGTGTTGACTTAGATGTCTCAAACTGCAACGTCACAATGTGGTTTCAAATAATTGAAGAGCTTTTCTCTTATCGGCACCACCGATCGGGAAAGGTGGCCACGCTAGTCGTCGGAAAGAGACCAAGGTGACCATTTTTCACAACACTTCATTTTTTAATATTTTCACCCCCACAAGAGTTACTGAGATACGTTACTCGTAATAGGCTACTACAGATTGATTACTAAATGCTATAATCCGTCGTTCTATACTTTTGCAACAATGTTGAAGTAATTAATTAATGTTATTTAAAGATGTCTCTGTGCTGTTATATTAGGCTTCATTCAAAAATCAAGATGGCTAGAAAATATGTTCGGAAATCGGAGCAACAAATATGGGACCCTGTTGCGATGGAAAATGCGAACGATGCGGTAAAAAATGCCTTCTTCTACAGCAGCAGAACAATTTCATGTTACAGGTATAGTTGAAAAAAAGAGATCGAAAAAAACGAAAGGTTAAGTGCTAAAAAGATTATGGAGAGCTTATGGAGTGCATTTAATAAAGAACAAATACAACGAATCCTTGATTGTGTTTGTAACATGAAAAAGTAATTTTATGAATTTGCAGGGGTACGACCTTTGAAGATATCAGTTGGCAGAGTAGAACAGAATACGGAATCATTTTAATAACGATACGGAGGTGACAGGCAAAGATAGCACCCTGATATTAGTCCTATGAAGTCTACGGCTAGACGGCAAAGGTTCTAACAAGGCCAATGTAGACTTTCTTATAATCTTAAAACAGTACAAGGAAATGTCATCCTCCTATTCACATTTTATAGGCCAAATATGGATGAAATCGTTGACAGTTTAGCCCAAGAACAGCTAAGCCGTTAGCGTTACTTTATTCGAAAGAGGCATGTTGTCCACTTCCTAAGTAGTTTCCACTGCCCACTTTACTTCTTTAAGTTGGAATAAGTGACCACTGTGTAAGGGTTCAGAAAAACGCAAATAGAACGCGTTCATCATCATAATTTTTACTTGTAAAAATTTAGCGTCATACCTTATAACATTTAGATTCACAATATATAAGCGACACGCTAGCAATAATCATGGGTTTGGTCAAAATTAAATTTCCCTTAGAGTAGCCACTTTACCCACCTTCTCCTCTACGTAATTATAATACGTAGTGACGTTGTCAGACTCACTAACAACGGAAATTTGACTAGCAGTCAGACGCGCGCTGACCCTGTAATAGAGAACTGTTGGTTACGGTGGAAAGCAGGGCGCACGGCGCAGGTGGTAATTGCAGCTAATGCGTTGTAGAGAGCACCACCCGCTGTTTTTACACAAGTTGCCGGCTGTTAGGAAACAAACAGCTCCGTTTTCAGTAGCCTTTTCTCTAACGCTAACCGAGCGTCGAACTTGCACTGTGTTAATTACAGGAGCCATACGAGCTTTAAAAGGTGCCTAAATATGTCGCTCGTTCAGCAGCACAGAAACGCGTCGACTTTTTAAAACTCTTACTACTTCATGTCCTGGTAAGTCAGGATGGATCGTGCTTGGTGGGTGGGGAGCAGATGAGAAGGGGTGGGGAGGAGGAGGAAGGAACTGGAAGTAGACCAGGAGACAGGGAACAGCGTATATTTTATTTGCAGTCACTACCAACAGCTTTTCTTCCACGTTATTCTTCATAGATACTTAGAACAGCTCTTTCTTGATGATAGTAAAATGTTTAAAACATGGTCTAGAGAGGGACATCTACAATCATTATTGACTTTTTACGTCAAATAAAACACTATTTTAACATATTGTATGATGAAATGTCATTTACTTTCACAATGTAGCACGTAGTAGTTGCTAATTTAGATTATGCTAATCCCATATTGGAGAAAACCAAGGTCCTTAACAAAGCAGTTAAATTTTACATCAGATGCAAATAGTTCAATAATAGTAAATAACTCGCTCAAAAACTTTTAGTCCCAAGATACCATCAGCTATGAATTTCTGAGGGTAGAACAATACAAGCCTAATGTTTAGGTATTGTACTCTTGCTACCCTTTAGATTCTGAATGAATACGATACTTAACACTCTCAACAAAATTCTGTATTAACGTGTAGGCAACAAAATATTTTCTTTCACTTCGTTACATAAGATTACTGCCGGTACTAAAATATCCTCAGATGTACCTAATCAGTTCTATAACTGCACACAAGTTAACTAATGAGGAAAAAGAAATTACCTGCACACTTCCGAAAACCTTCACAATGCTGTTCAGACATCAACTTGCACTTTCGTTCCAAAATGTTAAAAAGCGTGGAGACTAAACTGACATTAAACGAACGTCAGTAAAACATACATCCGTTCAGATGCAGGAGACGGATTTACTCTCTACCTACCACTAACAGAAGGTAATATATACTGTTACCGAAAACGAAAATACAAAATTATCTGTACGCTATTCTTTAAACTTATTTGGGGTTCTCATTGGCATGCTTGAATGAAACGGGGCCTTCGCCAAATCGGTACCCCCAAGATTAATCGGATTTCTTGCGCAATTTTAGAGAGCATCTGGTGTGTACCTAACGGACAGTCAACTACAGTTTAACATAAGGGTTTGTAGGATGATCCTTTAGATCAAAGATACTGGAAAGCCTAACCTTAGATTACATTGGTTGAGATAAGTAAACTGCAAACTAAGAGGAGGAAAATCGTGCTGAATTACTGTCACCAGTCAAGAGCAATTTAACGCCGAACTCTGTAGTCGACATTGCCAACACAATGGCGATCGAACTAAGCAAGAAATGTTGGCCTGTATTTGACCAAGATGGGGAGTAGAGATCATGACGTCCCTTAGCGCTAAACAAACCGCCGTCGTCCCAAATTAAACCTCTACCCTACCCTCACTATATCTTCGAATGCGATGCGTGACATCACTAGGATGAGCAGTCCGGCTGATGCTAATGTTACGTTCATCGGACCCATTAGTGCTATGCGTCAGTTACTAGGCTACGCACAGATCCTCAATTTTTAAAATATAGTTCCTTCGACTCTAATATTCCGGGACTCTTATTTGAAAGTTTTCCCTTTCTCTGTCAGTCCAGTCAGCAACATCCCCAGTAACCTGACAGGAAACAAAGCTATCACGCCGGCCAGAGTGGCCAAGCGGTTCTGGGCGCTTCAGTCTGGATCCGCGCGACCGCTACGGTCGCAGGTTCGAATCCTACCTCGGGCATGGATGTGTGTGCTGTCTTTAGGTTAGTTAGGTTTAACTAGTTCTAAGTTCTAGGGGACTGATGACCTCAGAAGCTAAGTCCCATAGTGCTCAGAGCCAAAGCCATCACCTCAGTGACAGGAGTATAATGTTATTCAATCCAAATTCTAATTAGTGAAATTCTTCCGCAACTTTTATATCTGTGCACATCAGTATCTAATTGTAACACGAAACAACTCTGCTTCATGACTGCTTTAAAAAAAGATCGCAGAATTTTAGTTGCTAACAGCATTCGTTGAGTAGACGCTAAGCGAGTGCTAGTCTTAACTGTTACGGAACTTGGTACGATCCTTTTCCTTAACAAACGGAGACGTGCTGTGAGCAGCGCCTGCAGCAGCTGTGTCGAGAGATCCGGTTGCGACGCGACGTCGCGCCGCGGCGCGGCCGGTGCATTGTGCCGGGCTGTGTCAGTTGCCTGGGGAGGCGGGTTGCCGCGCTGATACGGTTTATCGGTGCGCCTCGTGCCGCAGCTACGCAATGTGGGCCTCGCTGCAGACACACGCAGCTCCCGACTGCTGCGTCACAGCCGGAAATAACGACAAGCAGATAGACAAACCGCCACATACCAACGTCGCATTCTTGCGGCCACCTGAAATGTGTCTGGCAACAACTCCAGAAATAATTCCGATTCCTCGAATAACTATCGTGTCCTCGTCTGTTCGAGACTATTCTGTTCAGAAATCAAGTGCACGCATCGCGACATGTTACGAAAGGTTGACCATAACTGAGGTCGGAGGAAGAGTTCTAGAGATACGTTAAGATTAATTTCTTCGCTAAGTGTCACTATCAGGTGGGTTTACACAAGCATATTGTTTGATACCCATTTCCACCGCACTTACTCCAATTACATGACTGCAACACACGTCTTTCAATTTAATGGCAAGTACGTTTAATCGGTTTGCCGACTCACTATTGCGTCGATGTTCTGACTTGCCTGTTCTAGATTGTGATTCCAACACGAGTCCGCAAAAACTGTAAAATTGAAAGAGCAGCGGGCCCAATTATTCACTGACTGACACGTCGCACTATTGCGTTATAAGTCAGTGTTTTGCAACATCGGTATTGCCATACTTCGTAAGAGCATCACTGAAAATGAAAAAGTTGCACCGTGGTACGTATTCCACATCGAGGTCCTCCTGTAACAGGCAGGATCGAAGCTCATACCTTTTCTAATATTACCGTGCTTATTAGAATACAGTGTTACTCGAGTTTCGCGTCAACGACCGCCATCCTATTCATGTTATGTTCAAAGACATTTAATGGGCAGTTGACAGCATAATATGTACTTGGCGAACCAGGGAAAACCTGGTTCCGACATTATTTAGTTTTATGTTGTTTCTGCAGTAACAAAAACCCGACAGGGTAGACCTCACATACACCGAAATACAAAGTGCTGTCGAACTGTACATAAAGGTACGTAAATCACACTTCGGAAATTTTATTGAGGATCTCTACTGCGATACAATTTTTCCTAAAACAGCTAGCTTAATATAGAAAGGAACGTCCAAATCTGTGGAGAACGTCTATATGCATACTACATAGATTCATACGTCACTACAGTTACTTGGGAAAAGCAAGTAGCTATTCAGACGCTCCCCATTCAAAATAAGATTTAACAATAATTATAATATAATTATTATAAAGTCCTGCACATATTACAAATTTAGTATACTGAGTATTGTAGCGTCAGACTGTGCATCCAAAATAACTACAATCCTTGTTAATCTAACCTGTAACGTGTATCTTTCAGCAAGAACCTAACTACAGAATTACATGTTCATGTGTGCCACTTAGATTTCTACTTCTCTGCAGCTGACACAAATTATTGTCTTCTAGCAAGTTTACACCTTCAATCGTTCTACTCTTGGCTGTTACGCAAGCGTTTCTGTTATTGTTCACGGTGAACTGCTAACAGCAAACAATCTCAAAAACGCATTAAGTATATTAAACACCATAGTAGAAAGCAGTCACACCCTTGAGAAGCCGTGAAAGCCCAACAGTTACCTACGACCAGTCCCGCCACAGTGCGTGGGAATGTAGGCAAGGAAGTGGCATTACAGAGTGCTGCTGATGTGTCTCACGCCAAGAACGCACACCTCTCCGACAACGTGCTAATTTGTGTAAGCATACCGGCAAGCACCGTTTGTCAAAGCTCCCACTACCACCGCCGACTCATGTGCTTGCTCTGTAGCACAATAATTAGCAGCAGCTTTATACGGTCTAATATGGAAAACACGCCGTAACAAGTTTCAACAAATGATCATTCAGCACAACCTCAAATAGATCATGTATGGAAGTTAATGAACAAAATCAAATTCAACTACGAACAGCCACTTCTAATGACGTCTTCAGAACTTAAGTTTCATTCCCTGCGTTATTCATTGTATGTACGTTAGGATCTTTAAGTAGAGAAACATGTAACGTACTAAGTCACATCTTATAGTACCTAGCAAGTTAGACGACGAAAAGAAAGATTCTGTTAACCAGTGTTTTAAATTTAAGTGGAAAATTGGAACGTGCATCAGTTCATTTGGTGGAGGGCATTTCGGACTGCGTGTTACTAGTACATTAATTCTATTTAAATATGCAGGGAGTTGGTATATGACAACTCAAACGCCTACCACACAATAATTCCAGTAAATCAATTCTCCACGATGACAAGAAACTAACTAAAAACTGAAACTCTTTACATAGTTCCGAAAATCGCCTACTGCAGTCGACACCGTTGACAGAAAACAACATTAAGGCCTACATCCACGCACCCACGGTAAATATGTGAAGTTTATTGATTATCCAAAACAAATTATGTAGAAGATTGAGTCACCAGAGTAGTGCAGGTTGAAAGAATGACGAAGAAAGTGATCCGTGATGATTTAGAGAGTATTACAAAACTCCAGTCGTGTATATTAACATTAACTCTCAGATTACATCACACTTTGTCTACATTCTTGGCACAATGTACTAAGTAATTCCTTTCATTCCAGAGACAAAACAGTGACAAATTGCCGTAAAATGCCCACACACTTGGAAACAAGTGACACATGAACAATGCAAGACTGAGCACACTGCCTGCCTCGTGGTGAAAAAGTTACGAACAGATCCTGTAAAAAAGGGTCTTAAATCAGTTTGTGACAAAACACGACATACCATCCCAACAAGCAAAAACCTTCCTTTGTAGTTCGTCATGTTACACTGCACTGCAGGAATAACCTAGTAGGTATCCCTACGTATATCTTAACGTGAATTCGACGAGTTTTCAGGCACCATTCAATTACCGCCATTGAATGCGCACTTGACATCAGCAGCACAGGACCGAAATCATCAACTGCAACATACAGAAGCACAAGAATCCTCATCAAACGCAGCTCCACTGCACACCCAGCTTTTCTTTCCATCAAGAAGAAGAAGAAGCTTTTCTAATTATCCTGGCTCTAAACGGAAATGTATGACGTCCAACTATAGCAGTTTATGTTCGATACAAGATGATCTACAGGATCACCGATGCCGCGTAATCCATAATGCCCACATTATTATTCCCACCAAGACAACAGGTGGGGAAAATCAGATTTTACAGTATCTGAGAGGATGTTTAATCTCCCTGTCTGTAAAATAGATGAACAACGAAACAATTTGATAATGCGACAGTTAATCGTGTGATATGCAAGCTATTACCATCTTTCTGTCAAATGGGTCAGGGCATACGAACTAGGTTCCAGAATATGTGAATGGCTCTAAGACTTTTTGAGTAACAGAATCAAATACGTTGTCCTGGGCGGCGAGCTTTCGTTCAAACGCGACATCCGGAATGCTATAAGAAGCTGTGACATTACCGCTTCTAATCTTCAATACACGAACGGGTCTGTGGGATAGAGTGGGCAGCATTGTGATACAGTTTAGTGATGGCGCTGTTACTTACGGAAAGGTCCCGCCGCTGAGTGACAGTGATGATATTCAGAAGAACGTTTGGTGTAATTTCTGTATCCAGTCGTGGCGTTGGAAAAAATTTCTAAATCAGCAGCGAGAGTTCCTCCACTTCCGCCACGGCCCAACTACACTGCTCCGCAAAACTTACGGACGATGTAGTTATTGTAATGGAACACATTAACAACTACGGAAATGGAGAAAGTGATAGAGGTTTCCCAGTCGCGCACGGAAAGCTTGATGTCACATGGTATGAGGTCAACGTGACTTCAGTGCTAAATATGGCTGGCCACGAAACACAAGCCATTGAAGGAACTGGAACAAGACAGTGTGTGCCTGTCAGTGAGCATTACGATGCACGGTAATGGTGGTGTTTATTACAGCATGGCCCTGATACAACATTTGGCCGACTTCACACACAGAACGATCGTAGGGAAACTGGAAGGAGGACGAAGTGCGACGAGTGTAGCTCAGGCAGGCATTTGGTATTGTCCACGGCATTGTTTCACTTGCTTGGGGAGCGTTCAGAACCGCATGCATTGCTGCCCAGAGGTGGATAAGGTTGTCGAACACGATCAATTACAACACCGTATGACCGCTACATGGTGCAAGAGGGAAGAAGGGATCTACATAAAAACAGCAGAAGCAATTGCATTCACATTTAACAGAGCCGCAACGCACGCAGTCTCTCTCTCTATAGTGGCACTACTGCATGGGGACGGTCTTTCTGCCCGATGACCAGTACTTGTGTTCGGCTAACACCCGGACATCAGCGACGATGTTAGAGCACAGGTGTTTGACCGACGAGTCCGAGGGTCGTATGTTGTTCTCGAGTAAGTACAGATTTAGTCTGAGTAGAGATTCTGGACGTACCTTCGTGTGGCGAGTAGTGGGAATCGTAATGAACACAGGAACATTGTTGACCGTGATCAGTTTGGTAGTCCAGGTGTTATGATGTTGTAGGCATACCGTTTTAACACGGTAACCTCTTCGGTAAGTTGTATTGCGACACTGTACTCTGCCCCATGTGCGCGTTTTTAGGGATGCATTCGGCCTTGACTTCATTTTTCTAGACAACAATGCGCGACATCATCGAACACCGCAGGTGGAGGAGCTCTTCGAACGAGAGGATATGCGGCGAATGGACTGGTCTACCCGTTCCCTCGTCTTAAATCCCATTGGGCACGCGTGGGATGCTTTGGGGGGACGTAGTGCAGTGCGTCCATACGACCATCTAGCAGTTGAGAACCGCACTGGTGGAGGAATGGAACGCTGAACCACAACGTCCGTGGTGATCACACACCTTACTAAGAACCATATCCCGCCTCTTATGTCTACGGAATCCTCATAAATCGCGGTGACTTCAGCGTAGTTATTGTCTTTGAATGACAGTGTTATTCTTGCTCGTCTCATTGCGCATTTTATTTAGTTACCTTCTGTGCTCCACTGTAGCAGTTCTTTCTATGTATGGTCTAAGTTTCGTTAAGCTGTGTTACTTGGCAGTGACGCGAAAGTTACTGTCGTCATTTGGTTTTACACAACACAGTGCATAATGGTAATATCTTTGAAACTTTTTAAATATCTACTCACCGGTAAAATCTGTGGTCAGGGTCTACCTTCTCAAAAACTAGACTTTACACAAAGATGTTGTAGCGTGTCAACTAGGTTTTAGAGGTTTTTTTTCCACTCTCAATGTGTTGCTTCCATTTATTACCCATATAAACGTAATTGGTCACCGCAAGCGTGTGAAGTTAAAATGTGAACCATATGGAGTATTCTATTATATTTCTGCGTGTATCGTAAATATTCTACTTTCCTCTCATAATTGTAAATTGAAAATGTTGAATGAGGTCTTGTGTGATCATCTTCCGTAAGGATGGTTGTACTGAAAACAAAATGGTAAGAAGTATGTGATATCACTTCCCCTCTGGCATTCTCCCTTTTAAACTTTAACATGATTTGTCCCCTCGGACTAGTGTAAACTTTCAACGAGTTAGCTGGTAGATATATGATGTGACCGAGTCTGATTATACCAAAAAAATTTTAGCAGTTTCGGTAGCAGGCGTAGTAATTACTGTTTTTGAAATTTCTAAGAATATAAACCTACAAAAAATTTTGAAATCCAACTGCGGCGACGGACTGTGTAGAAACGATGACTGTCACGTGTGTTTCAGAAGTTTGGAGTGTGTCACTGTCCAACTGAACGCGGACATCTGTTTTACAATTAACAATGAAAACAGTTATGTATTTAAGTGCAGTTTACAACTTCAGACAATTTTCTTCTTTTTTGTGGTTTTAGGGCGCACAACTTCAATGGTCATTAGCGCCCTGACTACGTTAAGAATGCACCGCGAGGCACAAGTTTAAAACAACAACTAAAAGGGAAAACACGATAAAAGACAGACTGACAGGCATAGGATTAAAAAACAGCATCATCAAATGTCCTTAGAGAGGTTTGTCAAATGGATAAGACGAAGAACGCGAGCAGCTGCTCGTGGGTCATCCGCTAAAATGGCTTCTAGAGTACATGGCAGGCCAAGATCAAGACGCAGTGTGTTAAAATCCGGACAGGACATTAAAATGTGGCGGACCGTCAACAATTGCCCACATGGGCAGAACGGCGCCGGCGCAGCCGTCAGCAGATGGCGATGGCTGAACCGGCAGTGTCCAATGCGTAACCGGGCCAAAACGACCTCCTCCCGCCGAGAAGGAGCGGGAGGAGGACGTCCAAGCCGCGGGAAGAGGTTTCAAGGCCCGAAGCTTGTTGTCTGTAAGTGCAGCCCAATCGGCATGCCACAGCGATAAAATGCGCCGACAAATTACCCTGCTACAATCCGACGAAGGGACACAACAAGAAGCTGTCCGAGGCTGGAGGACCGCAGCCTTGGCCGCAGCATCTGCAGCTTCGTTCCCAGGGATACCGACATGGCCAGGAACCCACATAAAGCTAACCGGAGAACCGACGTCCACAAACTGCTGAAGAGAGCGTTGGATCCAGTGCACGAAAGGGTGAACCGGATACGGATCACTGAGGCTCTGGATGGCGCTCAGGGAATCGGAGCAGATGACATAAGCAGAATGTCGGTGGCGGCAGATGTAAAGAACAGCCTGGTAGAGGGCAAAGAGCTCAGCTGTGAAGACCGAACAATGGCCATGGAGCCGGTATTTGAAACTTTGTGCTCCGACAATAAAGGAACACCCGACCCCGTCATTGGTCTTTGAGCCATCTGTATAAATGAAGGTCATATTAATGAACTTCGAACGAAGTTCAACAAAACGGGAGTGGTAGACCGAACCGGGGGTAACCTCTTTTGGGAGCGAGCTGAGGTCAAGGTGAACGCGGACCTGAGCCTGGAGCCAAGGTGGCGTGTGGCTCTCGCCCACTCGAAAGGTTGCAGGGAGTGAAAAATTAAGGTGTTGAAGGAGGCGACGAAAGCGAACTCCAGGGGGTAGCAGGGCAGAGACATACAACCCGTATTGACGGTCGAGAGAGTCGTCAAAAAAGGAACGATAAGACGGATGGCCGGGCATTGACAGTAGCCGACAGGCTTACCGACAAAGCAGTATATCGCGCCGGTAGGTGAGTGGCAATTCGCCAGCATCAGCATGAAGACTCTCTACGGGACTAGTATAAAACGCTCCGATCGCAAGTCGTAAACCCCGATGTTGTATGGAGTTGAGGCGGCGTAAGATGGATGGCCGTGCAGAGGAGTATACGAAGCTCCCATAATCCAGCTTGGAGCGGACGATCGACCGATATAGACGAAGTAGGACGGTTCGATCCGCTCCCCACGACATACCACTGAGAACACGGAGGACATTTAAAGAACGGGTACAACGGGCAGCCAAATATGACACATGTGGAGACCAGCTAAGTTTCCTGTCAAATGTAAGACCTAAAAATTTTGTTGTCTCCACGATTGGGAGAGCAACGGGACCGAGTCGTAAGGACGGTGGGAGAAACTCTTTGTAGCGCCAGAAGTTAATACAGACCGTCTTCTCGGCAGAAAAACGGAAGCCATTGGCGACACTCCAGGAGTAAAGACGGTCAAGAGAACGCTGAAGACAGCGCTCCAGGACACGTGTACACTGCGCGCTGCAATAGATGGTAAAATCGTCCACGAAAAGGGAGCCTGATACATCAGCTGGGAGGCAATCCATTATTGGATTGATCGCGATGGCGAAGAGAGCGACGCTCAAAACTGAGCCCTGTGGCACCCCATTCTCCTGGTGAAAGGTGTCTGACAGAACAGAACCCACACGTACCCTGAACTGTCGATCCATTAAAAAGGAACGAATAAAAAGAGGGAGGCGACCGCGAAGACCCCATGTATGCATGGTGCGGAGAATGCCCGCCCTCCAACAGGTGTCGTAAGCCTTCTCCAAATCAAAGAACACAGCCGCGGTCGGGCGCTTCCGCAAGAAGTTATTCATAATGAAGGTCGACAAGGTAACCAGATGGTCAACAGCAGAGCGGCGCCTACGAAATCCACATTGTACATTGGTAAGTAGGCGTCGAGACTCGAGCAGCTAAACCAAACGAGAGTTAACCATTCGCTCCATCACTTTACAGACACAGCTGGTAAGCGAGATGGGTCGATAACTGGAAGGCAAGTGCTTGTCCTTCCCCGGTTTAGGAATCGGGACAACAATAGACTCGCGCCAGCATGCGGGAACATGTCCCTCAGTCCAGATGCGATTGTAAGTACGAAGAAGAAAACCTTTACCCGCAGGAGAAAGGTTCTTCAGCATCTGAATATGAAAAGAATCAGGCCCTGGAGCGGAGGACCGTGACCGGGCAAGTGCGTTTTCGAGTTCCCGCATGGTGAATGGGGCATTATAACTTTCACGATTCGAGGAGCGGAAGTTAGGTGGCCTAGCCTCCTCTGCCTGTTTGCGGGGGAGGAAGGCAGGGTGGTAATGAGCGGAGCTCGAAACCTCTGCGAAAAAGCGGCCGAAGGCATTGGAGACATCCTCCGGGGCCACAAGGACGTCATTCGCGACCATCAAGCCAGAAACTGGTGAGTGGACCTTAGTGCCAGATAGCCGGCGCAGGCTACCCCAGACAACAGAAGAAGGAGTAAAACTGTTGAAGGTGCTTGTGAAAGCAGCCCAGCTGGCTTTCTTTAATAATACGACGACACTGTGCACGTAATCGTTTATAAGTGATACAATTCGCCACTGTAGGGTGGCGTTTAAAGGCGCGTGAAGCACGTCGACGAGCACGTAAAGCGTCTCTACATGCTGCGGTCCACCAGGGGACCGGTACGCGACGTGGAGAAGAAGTAGGGTGAGGGATGGAATATTCAGCAGCAGTGAGAATGACTTCCGTGAGGTGGGCGACCTGACGATCGCAGCTTGTGAAGGTTTGATCCTGAAAGGTCGCCCTGGAAGAGAAGAGCCCCCAGTCTGCTTTGGAGATGTTCCAACTAGATGAGCACGGGGAGGGGGTATGCTGCAGGAGATGGATAACACACGAGAAGTGGTCGCTCGAATATGTATCAGAAAGTGCATACCACTCAAACCGGCGTGCAAGTTGGGTAGTACATATAGAGAGGTCTAAATGGGAATAGGTGTGAGATGTGTCCGAAAGAAAAGTAGGGGTGCCAGTATTGAGGCAGACAAGATTGAGCTGGTTGAAAAGGTCTGCTAACAGGGAGCCCCTCGGGCAGGATGCCGGAGAGCCCCAAAGGGGATGATGGGCATTGAAGTCTCCAGTTAACAAAAATGGGGCAGGTAACTGAGCAATAAGCTGCATCATGTCTGCCCTGGTAACGGCAGATGACGATGGAGTGTAGACGGTACAAATGGAAAATGTAAAAGCGGGGAGAGTAATGCGGAGGGCAATTGCCTGCAGGCCGGTGTGCAATGTGATGGGATCGTAGTAAATATCATCCCGGACCAGCAACATAACCCCTCCATGAGCCGGAATACCTACCACAGGGGGTAGGTCAAAACGCACAGAGGGGTAGTGTGCCAAGGCAATTTGATCGCATGGGCGTAGCTTCGTTTCCTGGAGGGCTACGACGAGCGGACGGTGCAAGCGGAGCAGCAACTGCAAGTCCTCTCGGTTGGAGCGAATGCTGCGAATATTCCAGTGAATAAGTGCCATCGTAAGAAGAAAAGGAAGATGAAAGAAGGGGTCACCTCGAAGGCCGCTGAGGGCCTGGCTTCGAGCGAGCACTGCCGCCGCTATCAGTAGGCGGACAGTCATCGTCCATTGGGTCTGTAGGTTCATCGGCCATCTTGGTAAGATGGCCGGGAGGGGGAGCTTCCTCTGCCGGTGAACGGCCGATGTGCGGCTACCAGCGGTGCGGCCAGGCGAAACGGATGACGGCCTGGGGCGGCAACCGCTGGGTGGCGCAGGAGAAGAAATGCGCCGTGGCGGAGAAGGAGAACTGTGCTTCCTATGAGCCTTCTTGGAAGGTCGTTTGGTGGAAGTACCGGTCGAAGGCTGGGAGGTCGAGGTACGTAGGAAGTCGGCACGGGACGGTTCCTTCTTGAAGGCCCGTGCATCTGACTTCTGGGTCTTCGTCTTAGCAGAAGCTGAAGAAGGGGCCGGTGTCTGTGGGGTGACGGGAGGAAGAGGAGACGTCGACCGCGCGATCTTAGCACTGGCCGAACGGACGACCGTGGTGCTGAAGGTCAGATCGCATGTCTGGGTTGCCACCTCCCTGGTAGTCCGAGGAGAGGCGAGGACAGTACTGTATTTCCCCGCTGGGAGCAGCGTGGGCTTCCTACTAGCCAATAGCTTGCGAGCAGCCGAGGTGGACACTTTCTCTTTGACCCGAATTTCTTGGATACAGCGTTCGTCTATAAAGACAGCACAGTCGCGGGAGGATGCGGCATGGTCATCCTGACAGTTCACACAACGAGGAGACGGAGGTGGACAGTCACCCTCATGGACATCCCTTCCACAAGTGACACATTTAGCCGCATTGGAACAAGACTGTCGTGTGTGATTGAAACGCTGACACTGGTAGCAGCGCGTAGGAGTCGGGACATAGGGGCGAACAGAAATAACCTCGTAGCCCGCCTTGATGCGCGATGGCAGCTTAACGCTATCAAAGGTCAAGAAAAGTGTCCGGGTCGGTACAAGGTCATTGTTGACCTTTTTCATGACCCTATGGACAGCCGTCACGCCCTGCTCAGCGAGGAAAGATTGAATCTCCTCGTCAGTCAATCCGTCGAGGGATCTAGTATAGACTACACCACGAGACGAATTCAAAGTTCGGTGAGCCTCCACCCGGACAGGGAACGTGTACAGGAGTGTGGCCCGAAGCAGTTTTTGTGCCCGAAAGGCGCTCTCAGTTTCTAGTAATACGGTACCGTTACGCAACCTGGTACAAGATTTGACAGATCCGGCTATGGCATCTACGCCCTTCTGGATAACGAAAGGGTTGACAGAGGAAAAATCCTTTCTGTCCTCAGAGCGAGATACGACGAGGAACTGTGGGGCAGGCGGTAGTACTTTTGTCACTGGTGGCTGGTCATGTTTCCGTTTTTGGGCAGAAGTCGAGAGAGATGGAGTGAAATCCATTGCGGAGGAATCCCCCATGATTGGCAGCGTCTCCGATGGCGCGCTCCTTCCTTGTGGGGACCCTCTCAGAGGGCACTCCCGCCTTAGGTGAATGTTTACACCTCAGGTCACACCTCCCGTGAAATAGACGGAGGGACCAATCGGCATGGTCAGGAGGTATCAGCTCAGGCAATCACCCCTCCCTGGGCCTGGCCTTTACCAGGGGGTACGTGCGTGCCTTACATGTCTACCCAGGGCGGGGAATTACGCGTTACCCCGTCACCGGCTACGCGTGCGAACGCGTGGGTCGGCCTTCAGACGCGCACAGGGAGGAAGGAAGAAGAGGAAAAAGAGAGAGAGGGAGAGAGAGGACAGACTGTCTCAAACGCCGAGGCGGAGACCAGAGAAGGCAAGGAGAAGAAGGCAATGAGAAGGCAAGGAGAAAAAGGCAACGAGAAAGCAAGGAGAAGAAGGCAATGAGAAGGCAAGGAGAAGAAGACAAGGGAAAGAGTAAGGAAGACAGTGAGGTGGTAAAGAGCAAAGAAAGGAACCAACCAAAGGAAGGAAGAAACGAAAAGTGAAAAAGCAAAATGACCGCAAATAGAGGTCGTGGAACCGTCCGTCTCTGGACGCAGGCGCTAACTACCCCCTTGAGGGGGAGGGACTCCTTTTAGTCGCCTCTTACGACAGGCAGGAATACCTCGGGCCTATTCTAATCCCCGGACCCGCAGGGGGGACAATTTTCTTCTGCGACTCATTAGAATTTTCCTTTCGATTTAAGGTTTTCTCAAGATTAAAACCAGATCAAATAAATTAGTCTCGCTTTGTCGTAAAAACCAATGTGACAATTATTACTTCACAATATGCGTACAACATTATTAGCTCGTGGTCTACTGTTTAGCTCCACTGTCCTTAGATCGCGGCGTCTCGGGTTCGATTACCGGACGAGTCGGAGATTTTCTCTGTTAGGGGACTACGCGTCTTTGTTGTCCGAACCACTTCGTCTCATCTTCATCGACACGGTAGTCAGCGGAGTGGCGTCAAATAAGACGACTTGCACCACGCAGCCGAACAACCCCAGACGGATCCCGGCCAATAATGCCATACCACCACTTCTAACCTAACCTAACATTTTCTTTATTAACAAAAGCAGCAGCAAATAACGAAAAGAGGAGAAAAAACCTTTACGGGAGTCACTTTATATCACGACAACGTGATTTCACGACTATCACCGTACCAATCAGAGTGAATGTAACTTAGCTGTCGGTAAGAAGCGTCACAACAGTTATCGGCTAACAGTTATTTAATATACCTCTCCAGGTACAGCAGTAATGTGTTAGCGTTAAGTTGTGGATGTAAGAATGATGTAACCGATTTCCGGTTGTAATATATTAGTTTTAATGTCGATCCATTTTTTAACGGGATTTAAGTTACGACACATATGTATGGTGGTGCGTTGCACAAAGTAGTTCATATATTCAGGTATTTTGTCTCTTTTTCCGAAGTTCTTCCTCTGTATTACAATGTGTTTCCAGAATTGCGATCAGATCAATTTTATTTTCCTTCAGTAGTTTCCATAAACACTGACTCTTAAGAGTAGCAGATACCCTCTACATTTATTTGCAAAATTCGTACCAAAAGTCCAAGATGTCTTTTCGATAAGTTCTTAGAAGAACTGTTGTTCGAACGCATGGTTTACAGTTTTATGTCTTGCGTGGTCAGGAGAACCTTTCTTGGTTTGTCTGACCGCATTTGCTAGTTCATTTAGCGGTATCCGAGGTTACATGCTTACATCTGAACAACATATTTGCCAAAAGAGGGCTTAGAATACAGTTTGAGAACATATGACTTACAATAAAACACCAAAATATCTGGGTGTGACACTCGATAGAAATCTCACATTTAAAGAGTATATAACAAAAATAGCAGAGAAATTAAAATTGAGGAACAATATTATACAAAAGCTCTGTGGAACAACATGGGGAGCATTTGTTCAACGCTCATCTACTCTGAGCCTTGCTTCTCAACTGCTGAATACTGTGCGCCACTGTGGCTTAACAGTCCTCACTCTCATAAAATTAGTGCTCAACTCAATGACGCAATGGGAATGATCGCAGGAGTCATCAAATCTACTGCTACGGAATGACTCCCAGTACTGAGCCATATACCACCGCCAAATTTGCGTCGTATAAACGCACTAACGGGAGGGTACAAGAAGATATTGAGCAAGGATAACCTACCAACACATCAGAATGTTGAATACTCCACCAATAGCCGCCTTCGACCCAGAAAGCCCCCTATCAAAACGGCAGTTACAGCCACAGAGAAAGAATTCAGCTTGACTGAAGCATGGCATCAACAATGGACCACAAAGCAGGTAACGAAATTCCATGTGTTACCCAAAAGTGTCCGGGTTTTGAGTTACCACGTAAAACCTGGTCGACTTTGAACAGAATACGGACCCAGCAAATTCGATGTGCCTATTTCCTGCATAAATCGGGCAAGAAATCGACGCCCTTCTGCGAATGTGGTAAAATCCAACCATAAAACACGTCGTAGAAGAAAGCCCTCTGATAGCTTACGAAGGGAAACCTGAAAATTTCCTAATGGCGATTGCAGATGCAGTAGTCTACATAAATATGTTAGATGTTTGTTTTCAACTAATTATTTCAATTTTAACTAATTGTATTGTCATTTGTGTCTCTGCCATACGCTAAACAATAATCACCGATCTGTGTACAGTGGACGCAGCCAATGTTACAATGTGTCGCTTTGTAGGGAAGCAGCCTACTCACGCTGTAGTAAATTCACATCAGTTTCCATTGTGTGCCAGCCAGTCTGCTGTAACTAGCTCTGACGTCATAAATGTTGCGCAATACCTTAAAAATCAAGCAAATGAACTAAAACTTTTCTAGCATGTCAGGAATAATACTAAATTAATGTGTGTTAAATATCAGTTCGATAACTTCAGCCATTTTCGAAATTTGGACATTTTTCTGGAAAAATCATTGGCGCAACAGAAAAGAGCTAGAGACTTCAAAATTTATATTTAGATTCATCTTTCATAATGATTTAATAAAAATAGTACTTTGGATTTCACAAATTAAGATTTTAGTGGAAATTCATGATTTTCTGGTTTTCATCTCACAACTGAAGGAAGCAAGATAGATTAAGTAGGCTAGTAAATAAGGCTAGGATGTTTAGATTTAAATAGGTTGGAGGTCCGCTATGACTATGAAGATGTGTAAAGTTTCTTTTGAATACCTATAAAATTATAGCGATAGCGGATGTCAAAAGGACCAGTTCAGAGCTCATCTACTGCGTGCAGTGTAATTTAATTAATTCTCTCGCCCAGAATATTTAAATTAGCCACGTCAAAATTTTATTATCAATACTTACCTGCGTGTGGAATGCACGTTTAAATTACGAGCTTCATCGGCCATCAGCAAAAGAAGCTATAAATTATTATGTAACTTGAAGTGGTACGTTACTAGCCCAGCGGCTAGTCGGGAGAGCCGAAAAGATCAGGCGTTCCCTTAGCCGTCCGCACCGCGGCTTTATATATAAGAACGCTGCGCGAGGAAGCAAGGCCCCAGCTCTCTCCAGACGCTGAATGACACGCCATCTGTGTCGGGAGCCGCGTCGCATCAGTGTCACTGCTACAAACAGCCTCGGGTGCCGTATTAAGTTACTAGAGATACGCGGAATCATGAAAACATTTCAAGTGAAGTGTTAAATCTGGGATGATTTTCATTATCTAGCTTCAGTTTGCGTATTGTCGTATTTTCACGTGCCGTCGCGGGACAGACATTCTACCAAATATTTAGCGTGGCGTTTGATGAAATATTTTCATCAAATTATGGCGAGCATTCTTTTTAACATTTAATTCGGACATTTATAGTTCATCAGCGCATTAGACTCTGAACTGCTCTGTTAGTTAGGTTGTAGGGATACTTGTGTTTTTTATCAGTGAATTTCAGAATATACTCAACTATTTTGGAAAACCGTTTTTGATTAGAAATCCCGGACAATCTCCTAATTCCTCAGAGCTATAAGCTGCAGCTATAATAACATTCTCAGATAAAGTGGGCACTAGGATCTCTAATTACTGGTTCCATGTTTTATTAAATCACTTTCTGGGTGCTAAAAAGTAAATAGAGAGCCAGTGTTGAGAACGGCGAAAGACAGCAATAACAACATTCTAAAAGCCAGAAACTGATTCAACATGCAAGCATTTATACAGCAAACATAATTATTTTTTTTTTACAACTTATCCGCCGCCCCACAGCTTCTATAGCTTTCTGGCTGGCAAGGACAATTTGGAGCGAATTAATTCCTCAGCCTCCCACAGCTCATCTAAGTCCAATGGACCCAATCTAAAATGTATGGATATGATAGAATTTCTTCTCTTCCACGCTACTTTGAGCAACGGAAAAAAATCCTGTTTTATTCAAATAACTTATTTTTATACTTTCAACAGTAGTATACCTCTGTCACGATTCTGTAGCTGTACTTTCTTTGGTCGACAATTAATTAACAGTTTCCTTCGACATGCCACAAGCCTCAGTGTTATTTTTTCTGGAACACCTCAGAAATTAATGTTAAGGCAGACAACTAGATACATCCAGCAAACTTTAATGTAATGCATTGATCCACTTCAGGTTGAGAGTTTAGGCTCTTGTAACGTATCGAGGAAGAAGCTAAAAGTGGCTGACACAGATAAGTGTTTTAGTTTGTGTTACATTTCAGTGTTTACAACACGGGAAACTGTACACGGCGATGGTCCAGTTTAAGGAGCTATCCTCAAACGTACTTCGCGTAAGTTGCGAAAACCTACTGAAAGTTAACTGGCGAATATTTACATAAGATTCTGTAACAAATATTCTCGCAGATATGGGCACATTACTGTACTGAAAATAATAATTTCAAGTCGCGTAGGTCAGTCCCAATTACTATGTTTACTCCCCACCGCACGTTCTTTTTTACGTCGATGTGCAGATTTATTTGTACTGAGATCAACCCACTTCAGATAAGATCCCTTTTTTGACGTACGTTCAATGCAAAACAGCTTACAGTCTTGGGTTTTTTGTTATTCATCTCCTCTAAATGTCTTGTAAAAGAAAGTATGCCCTAATTTGAGGGTGATCGCGAAGTGCAGTACATGGCCTTAGCACGGTTCTATCAATCGTACCTAGCGAGATTTTTGCGTGATTGGCTCCAATCCCTTCCCCGCGGGAGTCGCGGAACGAGGCCACAGCTGCTATTACTGTATGTATACAAACAACACCGCTCAAAGACTGCTGCTACGCTTTCGGTAGTTTACTTTCGGTGTACGACACAGGGGAGGTATTTCTAGCACCACAAATATAGCGGTAGGCCAATATTCCATGTCTGTGGTGATCGAATCTCGACATTTGGCCGACCTCAAAACCCAATTGAGAACTGTTCTTTTCCGTTGCTGCTTCGGGTTTAATCCTGTACGTCTCAGTTAAAGATAGAAGCGTAACCACTTCTTCTACTACTACTACTACTACTACTACTACTACTACTAAAGTGACTAAACATTTAAGGTCATCAGTCTCCTATTCATCCCCAGTTCGGAATCCATGTACTCCATCTGTCTGCGTTTGGAGTTAATAGTGTATTCAAGTGTGATAACGATTTTCAAACGTTTGCATAGCGTGTATCTGAGGCGGATCGTGGGCACCAATCTGGTCCGATATTCATCTAGTGGGGTGGGGGAAACCGCCTAAAACACATCCACCTTGATTCGACACGGGTCGCACTCGCCTCTCCAAGTCCAGGATGGGTCGTGTTAACGTGCTCGATTATTCGGCCGAGTCTCAAGTTTCTACATTGGCAAACAGTAGCTAGCTTTATACATGTACATCGAATTCAATTTTGTTTTCAAAACGTTTACTTTTTTTTTTAATGGGAACAGAACAATAGATTTCCTTAACTCCAAGCTAGATGTATTCCTTCCAATGTTCCATGTGAGAGAAATGAAAAAAGCAACCACCTTTACAACCACTTTTGCAGTGGCTCTTCAATACATCTATTCTTCAATTAGCTTTCCTACTACTGACTTGATGCATTCGCTCAATTTCAGATCACATCGCAGTTTTACAGCCAGATACTTAAACGAAACATGCTCCAATATTTTACCACTAACCCTGTAGCCCGATATTACTGAGTTCTTTCTCTTATCTTTGGTCACTGATTGCACTGTTGCATTTATCAATATCAAATTAACTATAGCAAGGGTAAATAGTAAGTCGTATTTTTCCCTGTGATCCTTCAACGACCAAGCTTTACTTGAGCAACAGCATCATCAGGAAACAATAAGTGCTGCCGACACTATCTTCTGATGGATCATTTATGAGCGTTAGTTATCATTTTACTATTCTTTCATACACTCAAGACGTTACCGACACTTTCGTTGAATATTCTTAGTCTAATTTAACGTACTGGGTTCTCTGAGGCAACTTTTTCGAGTCAAACCTGTGTATTTCTGTTATTAGTCTACCACGGGATACAGCGATGAATGTTTTTTTGGAAAACCAGAAACAAGGAATGTATCTATTTAACTCCAGTTTCCTCCAGTTTTGTATGCTGGAGCTCAGAATATCATCTTAAATACTGGAAGACGGACAGACTCATTGTCAGTATCTGTTTACAAACGCAAAAATACTATCGGAGCACAAAAAGGCGCATTTGCTCTCGTTTAAACGACTGAAAAACGGGGGTACCAGCTGCCTCACTCTACCTTCCTCTGAAACTTTAAAAATTTGCTACTATCCTATTCTTCTTCATTGTGATTGCCATAGACTGTCTCATTATCACCGGCTCTCACTCACTCCCACTTTCTCCTTCTCTTTATTCCTGTCCCAGTCCCAGTGTCTCCTCCTCTCTCAGCATAAGAAAGGACAAATATATTCGTGCGCAAAAATTTTTGGGAAATTTTTAAAGGTGCTGAGGAAGGACGAATGAGGCAGCTGGTTTCCCACTTGTCAGTCAGTCTCTTAAACAGGCGCATATTCGGCTCTTTTGTGCTCCTACAGGCGATTTTACCGCTGGTTTCGTTCTTTTCCCCGCTATAGCAGGGCATGTCACTCATAAATAGAAATTCATGGGTTAGTAAAATTTTGATAGTTAAGTTCTGTAAAATTGAAATAACGCAAAACTAATTTTACACGACGGACCAGATTTTACGGGAATAAAAATTTTGCTTCAGTACTACAACATGGGATGCCCAGAACCCTTCTGATTATAACGGAGATACTTTACAGCATACTTCTCCGGGCTATATCATTTTATAAACTAACGTTTTCGTCTCTCACCGGATTTTGAGTGTACAAGTAGGGTAAATTTGAATCTGTTTTTCAGAGACAAATAATGATACCAAGAAAATTTTCGAGACTGTTTGGGTTCGGGATCTTAGGAATAAATCATGAAAAAATTACAGCCGTTTGCTGTGCATAGCCACCTTTGAATCCGCGGCGGGGTTTCGGTACCCTAAAAACGAGCTTTTGGGGTGTTTCTCGATTAAAGATAAAGATTTTCTTTGAAAACGAAAAGATAGCACTTCTAGATAAATGTGTATAGAGAATATAACGTTAAAATTTGAGCAGTTTGCTGCAGTTAGTTATTTAGATATCCGCTGCTGACGGCAAAAATAATTGTGAAAACGCTTTTCTCGCGAACCGCCCATGAACTAATTTGTGCCTCTGCAAACCCCTTACAGTGTACCTTAAACCAATCTAATGCAAAAAGAACCAACTGATTTCCTCTATTTGCCTAAGCTGGAGGAAATGTGTAACATTCAAACTTTGGTCCTGTACTGAAGGACAGTTATAGTAAGGCGATTCTTCTGGTGGTATACAAATAGTCCCTAGACTAAGGACTATCTAAAACATTGACCCTACGTTTCTATCAGCAATAGAACCCGAGGTACGAGCTCCGGAAGAAATCTCGATTTTACGCGCGACATTTTGGAAAATATTGGTAGCTCAAGTCACATGCGTAGCGATTTGTTCTATATTACAGGCTGCTGTATGATAGGTCACATTTTCTCCCTCGATTGTATTCCTAGATGCATAATGATTTACACAAACCCGACACCTCGGACGCAACAGAAGGACGGTAATGACACGACCACGTAATGTCATGCATTCATTCTTTTACCATTTTTGTGATTGGGGGGGGGGGGGGGGGGAGAGAGACTTGCTCTTTTCCTATCACCTGTACGCTGGGCGACACTTCTCATTATCAGCCCGCTATGGGGAGCTAATTATTCAGGGTATTCATTCATTGTAAAATGTAATAGGAAGTCCGTAAACATCCGGTGTCTAGTTCGTTATGGACAGTTCCAATCGTTTTTCAATAACGGTAATGATTATTTCAATGTCAACCATCCGTAAGTTTGGCGGTAGCTAAACGGCATTTGAATCGTCATGTGTGTATGCGAATTTATAAAATATTTAAAAAATATTTCATTTTGTGCCTTTTTTGGTTAGTTTCTACATTAGACTGATAGTGACTGCTTGGAATGTTTGGTCCAGTCTACTGACTTAACGTGGGCCCACGACTTCCTACGATGTTCTGCTGTTTTACGGCCACGATCATAACAGTGACATTTTTACGAATGGACGAGATGTCGCTAGGGATGGAAAAGACCGATCGGTTAAAACCGATACCGGTGTATTAGGTCCGAGTAACCGGTATTTTTCGGTATTTGTGTAGTCTTAGTTTTAACAATTTATTTATTTTTTATAATAACCAGGTAAAAAACCGGTGTATCAAATAGTCGTAGTAGCGGTGCTGAAATTTTTTATTTTTAAATAAAACTTTAAAAAACGAGATGTTACCTGTAAAATTTCCATTGCTTTGAAATACCGAGTTGTTGTAGAAAATGGGAGAAGCGATCAGAGAGATTTTAATAACAATGCCGATAGTTACAAACAAGCAACGACCACAACATTAAGAATCGGTGCAGCATTGCTGAAGCGTTGAAGTATGTACGTTATGTCGTGTGGCGTGACCTATAACACGATGCGCGTGTACGAGCAGTGTGCATGACTTGCCCCCACCTGATCTACGTGTATACGGTAGTTTCGCGCTGTCGTCGTCTTTAACATCAGTTCTACTACAGAATGGCACCGTCCCCAGTCCGAGGGTATTTTATGAAATGCGGTAGCAATGAAGCGCAATCACCCAACTGTTAAAAGATTACAAACGGGAGGATGTACAACAAACTTGCGACATCATATAAGGAGAAAACACCCACAGTGTTCATCTTCAACTTTCAACATACTGCAATAACCCACAATGTCGCTTGGAAACGAGGATAAATTTAACTGATGTACCTGTAATTATATTGCCAAGCTATAAACTTGGGATAATAACTTGACACTTATTTCTGTGGTTGCATCATGATGAAAAACTTGTACCACCATCCATAAGAGATGATGTAGGGAAGTTGTCAATTGTGATCTTCCGCTCTCGCCGTCAGCGCGCTTGTCTTCTTCGCCTTCGCCATCTTTGCTGGAGACACGGAGAGAGACTGATTTCTGCCACATCCCCAATCTTATATCGATAGAGATCTCTTACTCCCTCTCCTTCATTAAAGGCTGATCACTCTCTTCGAAAACCAGGAAGGAACTTCTCGCTATCATAATAAGCTACCTAATTTCCTGAATCCTGAATCCTATCATAAGAACTGAAAGGCAGACCTTAACTAAATATTTCAAACGTACGTTCCTAAAGAGATAACTTTAAAGCTAGGGAAGCCACATCAAAAAACAGTTACACATAATTGATTGACAATTCAAACAGTACAACAGGTGTTTAAATACAAGTGATGAAATTATTAAAATATAAAACTGAATGAAAAGTCCAACAGTCCACTGTAGCTGTATTTATTTACATCGATTAGAGCTCCACACAACTTAAAAGTTGCGAAATTGGTTGTGTGGGCCTCTACGCGACTGAAATAAATACAGCTACAACGAATTATTGGATGTTCATTCACAGTTATATTTTAGTAGTTTTAACGCACGATTTTAACATCTGCTGTACTATGTGAATTGCCAATCAATCATTTTTCTTAAGAGATTACTAGAATTCAATGTGTAATATGTACATAATCTATTCACGGGGGTGAGGTGGGGATTGTTGAGAGAGGGGGGGGGGGATGTGACGCTAAACAACGCATTGCTTTTTATAGTCTAAGAAGACACTTGCCTCACTCACATGTTACTCACTCCACCGAAGTTGTGGCGCCATTGCATAAGACAGCCATCATAAAAAAAGTAAATACTTACAACTCAATGAACGCAAGTTATCTTTTAAAATTACAGAGAAAATATTATATTTATATTTGCAAGTCAATAACTAGTTGGTCCACCTCTGGGCCTTACGCAAGCAGTTATTCGTCTTGGGATTGATTGACAGGATTGCTGGATGTCCTCCTGAGGGATACCGTGCCAAATTCTGTTCCAACTGGCGCGTTAGATCGTCAAGGTACTGAACTGGTTGGGATCCTGCCCATAATACTTCAAATGTTCTCAGCTGGGGAGCAAACCGCAAATGTTCTCAGTTGGGGAGCAAACCGGTGACCTTGCTGTCCAAGGTGGGGTTTGGCGAGCGTGGAGAAAAGCAGTAGACACACTCGCCGTGTGCGGGCGGACATATCTTGCTGAAATGTAATCACAGGATGGCTTGCTATGAAGGACAACAAAGCAGGGCGTAGAATACCGTCGACGCACTGCTGTGCTGTAACGGTGCCACGGACATAACACCACAGGGTGCCTGCTATGAAAAAGATGGCACCCCACATCGTTACTCCTGGTTGTCCGGATGTCGTGAGATAGTCAAACTGGTATCCCACCACCGTCTAGGGCGTCTCCAGACACATCTTCGCTGGCCATTGGGGCTCAATTCGAAGCGGAACTCATCACTGAAGAAAATTCTACTCCAGTCAATGAGATTCCAGGCAAATTACGTGTCTGGTGGCGCCCAGGACAGCGGTGGGATACCAACCTGACTGTCGCCCGCCACAGGGCCCGACAACCAGGAGTGAATGTCTGGGGTGCCATTTCTTTTAGTTGCAGGACCACTTTGGTTGTCATCCGCGGCTTCCTTACAACTCAGCAGTATGTCGACGGTATTCTACGCCACGTTTTGTTGCCCTTCATTGCAAGCCATCCTGTGCTTACATTTCAGCAAGATAATGCAATCCCAAACAGGGAGTGTTTCTACAGCTTGTCTTCGTGCCTGCCAAACCCTATATTGGACAGCTAGGTCGCCGGATCCCTGATCAATTGAGAACGTTGGGAGCATTATGAGCAGGGCCCTCCAACTAAGGATTCTGAGCTCTTTCTCTCAAATATGGTTCAAATGGCTCTAAGCACTATGGGACTTAAGATCTGAGTTCATCAGGTCCCCTAGAACTACTACTTAAACCTAACTAACTTAAGGACACCACACACATCCATGCCCGAGGCAGGATTCGAATCTGCGACCATAGCGGTCGCGCGGTTCCAGACTGAAGCGCCTAGAACCGCTCGGCCACACTGACCGGCCTCTCTCGAATAAATCGTCTAATTTTTCTGACACTGTACATGTACATCATATCCGCCGATTTTCGCCGTCCTATTCGGATAATTCCTTCGCCGTGCGTCGCTCTTCTTTTTCTTAGGTGTGTGTTTTACCTATTATCATTTTTAGTAGTCTATCTGCTGCATGTGTCTGCATAATATGCTTTTATCTGCCTGTAGTCCTTGGAAACGGACAACTTAAAATGAAAAATAAAATTATCGAACCTCAGTTTCCATCATTTAGCGCTGACTATTCGTAATTACCCAATATTAACATGATCCTTGATTTCAACACGATTTTTGCACAGAGTGTCAAAATATTATAATCAACAGATGAACACTGGTGGTTGTTTTATACAGGGTGTATACGCGGTCAACAATAAAATTCCCGAATTTTTCCCGGTTAAAAATACCCCTTTTTTGGTTGAAAATGAACTTTTTCCGAGTAAACATGCACTATACCCCGTGTGAAAGTACATTTCTTCCGTGTTAAGTGAAATTATACTTTCCGTCGGAGCTGTAAAACTATCAACCTTTGAATGGTAAGGGTTTTATGCACAGGCGTTGAGCTTTCCGGCACTCCTAGCAAAAAGCAAAACACATTTTGTAACGACTTCTAATGCGTGGCAACATGTACATGCAAGAAAGGCTAAGTTTTCACACATTACATTGGTCTCAAATTTTTTTCTAGAGTGTGGTTAGGGCAGTACCCGAAGAGCACAGATTAATTTGTAGCAGCTGAATATTTCTGACAGGCACGATTGTAAATTTTACTGCAGTGTACCGAGCATTTCATGGGTTACTCGGTTGAATGCATATTTCGTCAAGTGCTTCAACTTTTCCATAGAAAAGCCGATTAGGTGTCAAATTGCTCAAGAACTCACCTTGCACTTTTTTTTAAGGATACTTATAGTTTCTGCTATAGTTATTGCGTAATTTGTAATCTATGAAAGAACTGAAATAATCATCGTACATTCTCACACGTAACATAATTCGTCTTGCGTAAAAGGAAATTGACTAAGTAACAACGCTCCTCAAACCACAATTCGCAATATTTTCCCACGACCTGTTAGAAACGAAACAGTTGTGGCAACACGCTCATCTAAAGCATTTTGCTGTTACGAAATATTGCATAATCTCCATCTTAAAGGCATTGACACATTTCGCTGTCGACAGGCGAATGCATGTGCACTGTTTGTTGTTGTAAATAGCGTATTTTCTTTGCGACTAAAGTTTTATTTTGATGTTATTCTCGCGTTTATGTTTTATTGCTGCAGTATTATTCTGCAGTAGCGGCTAAAATCAAATTCTTTTACAGAAATCTAAGTCAAAACTAAAATAGTGAAAAATTGCCAGCTATTTCCCGGTATTGTCCCGGATGAAAAAATTCCTGGTTTTTCTAGGATTTCCCGGTTGTCCCGGGGCGTGAACACCCTGTTGTAGCTTTCAAAACCTTGCAACTTTTTGAGAAAAGCAGAGAACGGTGGAGGGATTGTTCTCTTTTATTTACCTATTTTAACTGATATTTTGATTGTACGTATCTTGAAACGTATAATGTAAAAAAAAAAGTCTGACGGATTATCAGAATATTTCAGTCTTGGCTCGATATCTACGTGTATTACTGAGAATAATAGCAATAAAGATCCGAAACTAGGACATTTAAGAAACTGTTTTTTTTTTGGGGTTTCAATAGATTAATCTGGAGATTAAGCAAAACCGGTATAACCGAAAACCGGTTATTTCAGCGACAACTGCCATCCCTAGCTGCCACCCATTTACTAGTCTAAGGAACATATAAACCTGGAGGGCCAATATTCCAGCCAACTGCCCGACTGCATAGCGTGAGGTCTTAAAGCACAGACCTTTTAATATGAGCTCTTTTAATGTGGATTCAGTTCGATTATTCATCGCGATCCGACACGTAATCATCTTGGCTCGACTATTATTGAATTTGCATAGGATACTCGAGGTCAGAGTGCCGATCTGCACTTCGTGAATAATTCGTTTTCTGTCTCTACTGAACGTTCTCTCGACTCCACTGGCAAGATGTGCAGAGAACTCAGCAGAAAGAGAGAACAAAATACGCCTGTGTACTTAAGGATGCCAATGTGGAGACCTGGGGAACTTTCTCCGTTTTCACTGCGTGACCGCGGATTGCGTCATCGTCAGCAGCTGATGAGACTGTGAAAACAAAACGCTTCCTACACTTCAGTGAAGCAAAATAACATCGCTTTTACATATTCAGAAATAAATAATTTAACTCTAATTATGCTCCACGACCGAATACGAATCATGTTAATTCCATATGTGTCGTTAAAGATTATTCGCAAGTGGGCAGAAAAATTACGTGTTTGTGCTAGTTTCAGTGACATTCGGTTTAGTTTGCTGTCTTGTAGCCGTTTCTCATTAAAAACGACGCTTACCGCTCAGTATATTTGTAAAACTGCTTCAATAGAAACCAAAATTACTAAAGCATTTCTCTCGTACTGCAGAAGGGAAAGTTAACAATCAGTACGGAGAACCAGTTGCCGACGCGAAAGACACCGCGACAGTGCAAACTCAAAAGTTTGATATGTACTCTTTGTGACATATTTCTTTTCTTGCACGCATTAAAGAAAAATATTTCACTACAATGTCGATTGCGGATTGCCAAACACATACTACTTTTACATTGTGTTACACATTAGTGTACCCCTCCAAATCAGCAATGACGTAATAACAGTTACATATGAACTAACAGTAACTGCGCAACTGTTGAAATAATTCTTTGTACTCAAAGACATAAAACGTATTTGAAAATACTGTTCAACAGTAAAAGCAGTAAAAAAAATTGAAATGCTGATGTCTATTACTTAAATTTTACTGTTCTATTACTCTCAATTATTGCAAGCTATAAGATTGCTTAGATTTCCCCACCTCCCCCAACTGTAGCAAGTATAACTATATACTAAAATCGTATACTGAATGAGTGCACATGCGAGCGCTATATTGCTTAACTTGCTTCGGTAAGGTAGCGTGGTGCAACACACTTCTTGTTTGAGACGAACTAAACAAAGAGTGCGCGGTACCGATATAGCAAGACTACTCAGACGAGGATCTTATGACACATACTGTCCAATCACATTAATGTGATCATCGACGATGTTCGACATCAACGTGCAATAACTACTCTCAGACGGCAGACGGCGGCAGCAGTGAAGGGTATATAAAGCATGTCGGGGCACGCAGAAAACAGTGCTGTCGTTCTCGCAATGCAGAAACGGAGCGATTTCTCTGACGTCCAAATGGGCATTAACATTGGCTTTTGGGCCAAGCGTGGAAGGATTTCCGAAATGGCTAAGTTTGTAAAACGTTCGCATGCCGCATTCCATACGTGTCAGAGGGAAGGAGGGGGGGCAGGGGTAATTAACGGCTGCGATACGGGCAAATGGAAGTGCAACAGTTAAGCAACTCCGTCCAGAGGATTCGAAGTGTCTCCTCAACGACCTTTCAGCGAATGTTGCTGCGTATGGGCCTCCGCAGCAGGGGCCTGATTTCTTCACACAAGCTTACTGCGGTTCGTCGGCGACGAAGGCTGAATTTGCACGCCACAATCGCAACTGACGTCCACTGAGTGGCGACAGGTCGCGTCTTCTCCTTGGAACAGGTGGCCGTCTACATGTACGGCATGAAAAGCCTGGAAGCAAACACCCACCAACGAGGAGGGAGCGTTATGAACTGGGGAATGTTTTCGTGGCATTCCCTGGGTGATGTCATTCTGGAAGGCACGAAGGATCAACACAAATCTGTATCTATCCTTGGGGAACCATGTCCGTCCCTACGTGCAGTTTGTTTTTCCTTGGCACGATGGCATCTACCAGCAGGTCAATGCAACGTGTCACACAGCTCGCTGTGTACGTGCGTAGTTCGAAAAGCACCAGGAAGAGTTTGCCGTACTCCCCTGGCCACAAATTCTCCGGAGTTAAACCCAATCATCGAGACTCTGCGGGACCACCTCGACCGTGTCTTCGCGCAATGGATGCTCAACTAAGAAACCTAGCACAGCTGGCCACGGCGCAGGAGTAGGCATCGTTCTACGTGACTGTCGGTACCTTCCACAACCTCACTGGCTCTCTTCCTGCACGTCTCGCTGCAGTCTGCACTGGAGAAGGTGGTTATTCAGACTTCTGACAGGTGATGACAATGTGACTGGACAGTGTATTTCTCCTACAGTTCGTGGAATGTACGAAAACATTTGGGCTAAACTGTGTCGCTTTCCGCACGTGCATACGAAGTAGACCATTCTGTTTCCTGCTCCACTCAGATATCCTCAAACGTTTGCATTTTGTGGTTTCTATTTTACAGTGAGACCGTAAGGCATTCTCGTCCCGCTAGTGACTGCGACCTGGCCACATACTTTCCGCATTCTAGTCATTCTGTTTCACCGAGTCACATGCTAGAAATAGAAAACGCAGCCCTGCAAGCATAGCTGTGTGGATTTGCTACTGAGAATGCAGCACAGGAAAACATTACATTCACTTAAAAATAATATTAATAATAATAATAATAATAACAACTTTCGCACTTTTATCGTTTTAAATAACGACAGTACTTGGAATAAGTGCAGTCTTCGGATAGTGGTAGTTACGAGAACGAAAAGAAAACATCTTTAAAAATGAACCGAACGACGTGAAATGGTTATGACTTTTTGATACACCCTTGTATAAACATTTCCTTGTGTTTAAACATGTGTTTTGCATTCGGAATGTTAGTTCCGCTGTCTATGACGAGCAGAGATCAGGGATTGTCAGAAGGGCCGCATAATCTGTAACTTTATATCGGCAAACATTTTCAATTACAATGAGCACGTTAGGCCGTAGTAGCAGTGGGTAAATCACGATTTAGCGCGACAATGACAAACATGTTTGTCGTTTCGGAAAGTATAATCGTTTAAAATAGTCAACTTGTACGAGGGGCAGAGATAATGGACAACCGCAGTGGCCACGTTTATTATCTTTTACAGCACTGTGTACAAATTATCCAGTTAATAAGTACTTTACAACAAATAGATTGGTATTTGCAGTAAAGCGATATGAAAAAGCAGTGTCTTATTCGCGATTAATAAGTTAGCTTCGTAACTACAGGTATGAAGAAGCTGGGCATCTATTGCCTATGATGGAAGTCTCTTTTATGTTAAAATTTTCCACAAATAGTAAGTTTTATCGCAAAATCGGCATGCAATGCGAGAAGCAGTTTAAAAAGCGTTTCTAACGACACCTCATTCATTCCTATAAATATCAGTATGTGTTGAGGAAATTGAATGTTTACTTGAGGAATAATATATATGATGATGATAAAACAGCAGATTCACTTGATGCTGCTCCGAAGACCTTTCGATCATGAACGCTGGAGTCATAACCTCAGAATAACCTACATAATATAATTACAACTTGTGAACTTGAAAATATGCTAAGAACTAGGGAAGGTAATTGGTGAAAACTGAAAAACATATAAAGAGATACCGCCCCTTGCACGTGATATACTGCTTCAGATAGGTTTTACGTAACAAGCGATACCTGAACAAAGTGGCGCTCCTTGTTGATACAAGACCAAACGGTAGGCTTTAAAATGGCTTTTTGTCACCGAAACTACGAGCTGTGAATAAACCTGATAAGTGATTGAATGAGTGAATAAATGTATGGGAAAGGGGACAGGCGATATTCACGTCAGCAAATAATTACAAAGAAAGGCGCTATGAATGAGCGAGTATTATAAATGATTTACTACTTCTACGAAACTATTAAGTTTATAGTCGCACATTATGCAATCAGAAGTATCTGTACATCCACATTAAATCGGAACTGACCACGAGATGTCACGAGACGCGGACCCGTCGGTATAAAAGGAGATGGGGAGTATTGTTTGAGGAGTAAAGAAGCAGTAGCAGCAGAGTGGGTCGGTTGGTTAGTTACATGTTCCGTAGGTCATTTGGGCGATTCTTTTATCGAAATGATGTGGTACGAGTCAGTTCAAAGTACATGTATACATAACCTGTGTTAACATTAATGAACACATTATTATTTTATTCTTACTCATGCCCAGTGACTTCGGACATGGACTAGTTGGGGTTGATTTAGAGGAAGAGACGAAACAGCGCTGTCATCGTTCTCATCGGATTAGAGATGGCCGTGCCCTGTCAGAACTCTCCCGGCATTTGTCTAAATCGATTTAGGGAAATCACGGGAAACCTAAATCAGGATGGCCGGACGCGGGATTGAGCCGTCGTGCTCCCGAATGCGAGTCCAGCCATGGACTAGTCATTGTATGTCGCGTAACAAAATCGTAGAGAAGATTTCAACGCTTCTAAAGTTGTCGAAGTCGACTGTTGGTGATGTGGGTGTGAGGTGGAAACGCTAGGGAACAACCACAGCTAAACGAAGACCACACAGACGTCATGTACTGACGGACAGTGACAATCGATCACTGCGGAGGGTGGTTGTAAAAAAAATTTGTTGGTGACAAAGCGCTACCAGCAATTCAGCTAGCTCAATTATTGTGCACAGAGAGTTAAGAAGATAGACAAGGGTCGAGCAGCGCCTCACACGCCACTAATTTCAGTGGTCAGTGATAAGCGACGCTTGTATTGGTGTAAAGAGCGACGCCACTGGACTGTGGATGATTGAAAACTAATAATTCGGTGTAATGAACCACGCTTTACCGTGAGAGAACTCGTTGGAAGGGTTTAGGTTTGGCGAATGCCTGGAGAACGTTACCTGCCACCCTGTGTTGTACCAACAGTAAAATACGGAAGAGGTATAATTTTCGTGCTTGGGATGTGGTCTCCTTATTGCTCTTAAGAAAACGCTAAATGCGGAAAGGTATGAATGCATTTTACAGTGTTGTGTTTAGCGTAGAGTATAGGCTGGCTGGCTGTCCCAACGTGACAGCTCATTTGTCATAAAGCAGCACATGTGAGGGAATGGTTTGTGAACGATAGCGTTCCTGAAATGGTCTGACCTCCCAGAGTCGCGACCCGAACCAAACTGAACACCATTGGGATGAGTTAGAACGTCAGTTTCACTCCAGACACCCGCGTCCAACATCACCACACTCTCTGGTTTTGGTTGTTTAGGATTTTCAGATACCTCACTGAAAGAGTGTCCAACAGATGTCAAGCAATCATAAAGGCGGAAAAGGTGGACGTACCCCATATTAACGGTCTTTAATAGATGGTCCGGATACTTATCAGATCGCGTTTGTATCAGTAAAGGCGATGTTTCACTTCGACAAAATTTAATTTCTAACGTCTGCTGTCACATAGAAGCGCAAGCAGTGATTCAGGGTGAAAGGTATCGCAAGTGAGAAGCATTCAAAAATCTCATTCGGTGACTGATTATATGTTTTCCCGGTTACTGTAGCAATATATACGTCTACGAAATGCAATCATCCCAAGACGGAACCAATCGTCCGAGTTCTGAGACAGTACTTGGCTCCCTCACAAGACTACCTATAAATTTGAGAACCATTTGTTTTGCTTTGTGTGTTTCGTCGTAGCTCACGATTTTCATAACTTCCGCAGGTAAAGCTCTGACCGTCTGAGCTATCAAGGCACTATTCTTGGAAAAAAAGTACTCCTGCCTTCTTTGCTAGAATAGCAATCCTCGAAGGAAGGGTATTCCGCAGGAACAGAAAACTTGAAGCTGTTACGACGACTCAGTCAATCAGAACAGCACTGTCCTTCGAAAGCTAATGTCTCGGGTCGGGCCGCGGACCATCACACAGCTTTAATCTACCTAGCAGTTTCGATAAAGAGCACACTTCTCTGCAGGTGGAGGAATAACTCTGGAAGTGTACACACTTGCCAAACAAAACAATATTTGAGGAAAAGAGCAGGCCGTAGTTTTATTTATAGATCCACGTAAGCGAATTCTCTATTGACTCTGGGCTCACAGAAGAAACGTGAAACAATGAGGGGACCAGGATTCCAAACACGCACATTGCACCACCAAGTTAAGCTTTCTGCGACTGCGCTAGAGAATTTTCCACGACAGTAGAGGCTAACTGGTATACCCGAGAGAAATCGAGATTTTAACTAGTACTACTACTGAGTAATATTAATCAGGACGGTCAGCAGAGCACATGAAGGAATGGAAAAGAGTCATTACAGTTGGAGCCAATGCTGTGCAAGAGGATCTCAATTTCTAATTGATGTTCGATACAGAATCCGCGAAAAATTTGAATCTTGCTGAAGTGTTCTACATGCATGATTTGTAAGTAACGGGGAACATGTCTCTAATTCAACTGCATCAATGCATTTGCAGCTAGAAAACTGTTTCGGGCACAAGAAAAACGACATATTTCTCATATTTAAACACAACAATTTGGAAATTAATTTGTTTTGAAAATTCCACGTGCGACTGAGTAGAATCAAAACATGACAGGAAGAAAATGCTATTTGCTAGGAAAACGAGTAAGAAAATTACAATATAGCAATTTACAGCAAACAAAACACCAAGAAGTTAGCAAAAGTATTAAGAAATACGGAGAAAAATTATGCAGAATTCTTCACAGTGACAAAATGCTGTCACCAACCGCGAAATATTCATGAGCTAATTCTTGGCGGTGCCTCCCACCCTACTGTCACGCCTGTGCCTGCGTTGGGGTACCGCGGTTGTTCTGAAGCGATCCTCAGCGTGATGGAGAGGGGATGGAGGGGAGGAGAGCATGAGAAACAACCAACATATGCTTCGAGCAAAGAACACAAATGATGCACTTTATGGAAGGCACATACGTAACTTCGTTTTAAAACTATTTCAAATCCACATCCATTCAAACAGTCGCGCAGGTGCCGCCTGCATGAGAAGGGCTTTTACGCTTTACCTGATGGTATCGAACATGGGACAGGTATTTTGTTTATAGTAGTAAGATCAGCTGCAACAGGGAAACGTTACGCTTATACCAAGCAGCTGCAAGTAAAACCCCTGTTTTACAAGATCGACTTCTTTTCTCTACTGAACACTGGCGGCAAGTTAGTCTACTACTGCTTCCTGTAACGAAACTCGACTGCCGCTGGTGATCGTTTTCCTGTACACAAAGGCGATAAAATTTCATGTGTTGTGAGTTGTATCTGATGCGCAGTTTGGGACCTGAATAGTGAAAATTGAGGTTATGAGGGGCAAGTACCTCTTACATAAGTTTGACTATAGTAACAGCATTAAGGAACTAGCAAAGATAGTGGAGTCTATTAATAACTAAATCAAAATTCATAGTGGGTTTTCTTGCTGAAGGATGAATATTAATTTCTCCACCCAGCTGAGAACTGAAAGAACAAAATCTCGTTCAAACATTTGAAAACAACGTTTATTTGCTTTATAAAATAAATACAAACACACAAAACATTATTTAGAAGGTACCCTTTTATTTTATCCTTTGGATATTACTTTTTTCTAAGTGCTAAATAACATAAAATGTTAGTTTTCTCCTTCATGACTTTTGTGCCATTGAAATAATTTTCATCGAAACGTTTTTTGTGTATCTACATTCTTATTTATACACAACGAAGACTTTGGCACAAAGCCGAGTGGCGTGTCTGAAATCAGAGGCTCAGACTGTTCTACGACCATATATGCTGCAGAATCCTAGACTTGCGCCACAGAGTGGTGGGTTTTGGTCAGGGGTCCACTGCATTCAGAAAACGCCTTCACAGGCAGTGGGGCTCTGTGGAGGCGACTGGACAGTTCCTTTTTCTATTTGAGGGTCTCAGGAAACTACAGAATGGGCATCAGTCTAAAAGTGTGTCGTAGCTGTGTATGAAAAGAACCAGAGCTCTAACAGCTAATAGAAAGCACTCTAGCTCAAGTCGTTATGAATACTAAAGCTGTCTAAAGCTTGAGACAAGTTCATCTCAAATTTTTACAAAAGGCCTAGCGCGTTCAGAAAGGGCAGATTAGATGCAGTTGGAGGTGGAGCGTTCTAATGCTGTCAGAAATAATTTATCTTGTAGTTAAATTGAAGTATATAGTTCCTGCGAGTTCATATGGATACAGGTTATACATGACAAGCGGAATAAATTAACAATAGTTTCCTTTTACCGACTGCTGCTAAGGCCGCAGGTTTGAATCCTGCCTCGGGCATGGATGGCTGTGAAGTCCTTAGGTTGGTTAGGTTTAAGCAGGTCTAAGTCTAGAGGACTGATGATCTCATATGTTAAGTCCCATGGTGCTTAGAGCCATTTGAACCATTTTGAACCTTTTACCGACCCCCGACTCAGATGATGCAGTTGCTGAACAGTTCAAAGATAACTTGAGTCTCATTACAAATAGGTACCCCAGACATGCAATTATAGTTGCTGGTGGCTTCAATCTATCCACGATATGTTGACAAAAATATCAAAAATATATAGTTAAAGTTCGTAGTACGCGCGAAACGCCATACAAAAAAGTACTGTACATGTCTTCTCAGAAAATTATTTTGAACAATTAGTTCAGGAGCACACTGTAAGTGTAAATGGTTGCGAAAACATAATAGACCCCTTAGCAACAAATAATCCTGAACAAACAGAGAAAATTATGATGGATGCAGGGATTAGTGGCCACAAGGTCGTTGTATCAAGAGCGTAAACTGTAACATCCAAATATACCAATAATAAATGCAAAATATATATGTTTCAAAAAGCAGATAAAAATTAGCTTGATGCCTTCCTAAGAGACAGTCTCAACTGCTTCCGATGTGGCTACGTAAGCGTAACGTGGTTTAAATAGTATCGACGGCAATTGACAGACGTGTAACAAACAAATTAATAAGAGATGGTACTGATTCATCATGGTACACAGAACAGGACACAGCACTATTGTAGAAGAAACGAAAAAGGTATGACAAATTTAAAAGAGAGCAAAATCTCCCAGATAGGTAAAGTTTCACACACGCTCGAAATTTAGTGCGAACTTCAATGCGAGACGCTTTTAATACTTTCCACAACGAAACTCTGTCTCGAAATACGGCCAAAAACCCGAAGAAATGTAAAGTACACCTTCACTTCACGATTGAAGTGATGTTACGACAGACAATGCCACTAAAGCATAGTTACTAAATACGGTTCTCCGAAATTCTTTCACCAAAGTCGATGTGAATATTCCTGAAATCGAATCAAGAACAACTGCCAACCCGAGTAAGCGAAGCAGCTTAGGACACTTAAGAAAGGCAGGACCTCCGCTCCAGATTGTGTAAGAGTAAGGTTCCTTTAAGAGTACGCTGATACAATAGCTCCATACTAAGTAATCATACACTGTCCACCACACGAAGTTAGATGCCGCCTGGTCAAGCTGCGGGCACCGTAGCGAAAATATGAGCTGCAAATGGGGAATCCATTGAGATTAGCAACTTTGACAAAGGACATATTGTTATTACACACGGCCTGTGAACGAGCATTTAGAAAACGGCGAAGCTGGTAGAATAACTACGGAAACAGGCAGGACAGTGGAACTACCACAAGGCGCTAAATCGTTGGATGTCCACGACTCTTCACAGAACGTGGGGTTCGGAGGCTTGTCTGCTGTAATGGCGATCTGCGGCACCTCTGCCGAAAGACTACAATTCTGGTGCACGTATAAGTATTTCGGAGCACACCATTCATGGTACCTTGTTGAACATGGCTCTCCACCGCAGACCAGCCCTTTGTGTTCACATCTTAACCCAACGACATCGTCAAGTACGATTGCAGTGGGCACGGGACCATCGGGATCCGACTGTCGATCAATGGAAACTTGTCGGCTCCTCGGATGAATCACATTATGGCTACACTAGGTCGATGGTAGTCGGCTCGAAACGTGCAGTGCGCCACGGACGCAGGCTGGTGGGAACAGTATTATGCTGTTGGAGACATTCTCCTGCGCTTGCACAGGACCTGTGGTAGTAATCGACGACACGCTGACAGCTGCGAACCACCTGCATCCCTTCATGATTATGTCTTCCTCGTCAGCGATGTCGTCTTTCAGCATTATAACTGACCATCTCTAGGAGCCAGAATCATGCTACAGTGGTCTGTGGAGTATTATAGCGAACGGAAGTTAATGTCACGGCGACCAAATTCGCCAGATGTAAATCTCACGGAATCCATCTGAGTCGCTATCGGGCGCCATCACCGTGTACGCAAATCAGCGGCCCATTGTTTACGTGAATTACATGACCTGTGCGTATACATCAAAGGCCACATACCTCCACAAACCTACCAACCCACCGTCGAATCCCTTATAAGAAGAATCAGTGATGTATTTCGTTCCAAATCGGACAAATAAGCTGTTAAACTCATGGTTGGTTGGTTGGTTTAAAAGGGAAGAAAGGGACCAAACTGCGAGGTCATCGATCCGTTGTTCCCAGTAGAACAATTACCCAAGGGAAAGAAGAAAACAAAGAAGACGTACGGCACAGTAACAGGAGAAAAGAAGAACCAGAAAAACGAGAAGGACAACGAACACTACAATGGACAAAACAGGACAAGAAAACCACAGAGACATGCAAGAAACAAGGAGAAGAGATTAAAAACAAGAAAGCAGATTATCATGGCTGGCTGACCATGAGAATAAAAAAGAAGAAGCCGGCCATGCTGCAACAGATTTAAATCTCCACCCTGAAAGTCCTGGGGTGGAGGACACAGAGGGACAAAGGACATGGGACATGTGCTAAAACTCAAATCAAATGATAAAACCCACCCTCATGAATAACACGTAAAACTAAAGCTACCGGCGAGGCATTGTCGCCCAAAACGGAGGTAGGGTGCTGGGAAAATTAAAAGGCCGCCGCATAGCGGCTACACGTGGGCAGTCTAGCAAGAGGTGGACGACTGTCATTTGGGAGCCACAGCGACACTGAGGTGGGTCCTCGCGACGGAGGAGGTAACCAAGTGAGAGACACGAATGCCCAATGCGGAATCAACGAAGGACCACTGATTCCCTGCGAGAAGCCCGCAGGGTAGACTTCCACACAATCTCAAGTCTGTTTAATGGCACGCAGCTTGTTGTGCGTACTGTTATGCCACCCCGTCTCCCAAAGTCGAAAAACCTTGCGGCGTAAGACAGAAGGCAGGTCAGTTTCAGAGATGCCGTTCTCCAGGAGCAGTTTCCGCGTAGCCTGTTTGGCCACCCTGACAGTAAGTTCGTTGCCTGGGATTCCGACGTGTCCTGGGGTCCACACAAACACAGCTGAACGACGGGACTGTTCCAGGGCATGGATGAAATCCTGAATGGACGCTACCAAAGGATGGCGAGGGTAGCACTGGTCGATAGCCTGTAAGCTGCTCAGGGAGTCAGAACAGGAACGGATGTACTGAAGTGCACGAGATATAGCCACAAGTTCTGCAGTGAATACACTGCAGCCAGCGGGCAAGGAATGCTGTTCAATATGGCATCTATAGACATAGGCGGAGCCAACATTACCTTGAGCCATAAATGTAAACAATTTCATAGCTCCGGAACATGTCAAGAATGGAGAGGAAGTGATAGCGGAGAGCGGTGGGGTTAACGGAGTCAGGGTCATGCAAAAGGTCCAGACGGCCGAGGTGTACACCACGGAGGTGAACGTGAATGGACCTCAAGTAGAGGTGGTAAAAGGAAGACTCCAGTTCGGAGTACGCGAACCGCAATTGTGGGCCGCCGATGCGGGAGATGAGATGCCGCGGGTGCGAAAAGGAGACGTTAATTCGGATGCTCCAATGCTCCAGAGAACTACACTACTGGCCATATTTTATTGTTACACCAAGAAGAAATGCAGATGATAAACGGGTATTCGCTGGACAAATATATTATACTAGACCTGACATGTGATTACATTTTTACGCAATTTGGGTGCATAGATCCTGAGAAATCAATACCCAGAACAACCACCTGTGGCCGTCATACGCCTGGGCTTTCAGTCAAACAGAGCTTGGACAACGTGTACAGGTACAGCTGCCCATGCAGCTTCAACACAATACCACAGTTCATCAATGGTAGTGACTGGCGTATTGTGACGAGCCAGTTGCTCTGCCACCATTGACCAGACGTTTCCAATTGGTGAGAGATCTGGAGAATGTGCTGGTCAGGGCAGCAGTCGAGCATTTTCTGTATCCAGAAAGGCCCGTACAGGACCTGCATCATGCGGTCGTGCATTATTCTGCTGAAATGTAGGGTTTCGCAGGGATCGAATGAAGGATAGAGCCACGGGTCGTAGTACATCTGAAATGTAACGTCCACTATTCAAAGTGCCGTCAATGCGAACGAGAGGTGACAGGGACGTGTAAGCAATGGCACCCCATACCATCACGCCGGGTGATAAGCCAGTATGGCGAAGATGAATACACGCTTCCAATGTGCGTTCACCGCGATGTCGCCAAACACGGCTGCGGCCATCATGATGCTGTAAACAGAACCTGGATTCATCCGAAAAAATGACGTTTTGCCATTCGTGCACCCAGGTTCGTCGTTGAGTGCACCATCGCAGGCGTCCTGTTTGTGATGCAGCGTCAGTGGTAACCGCAGCCATGGTCTCCGAGCTGATAGCCCATTCTTCTGCAAACGTCTTCGGACTGTTCGTGCAGTTGGTTGGTATCTTGCAAACGTCCCCATCTGTTGACTCAGGGATGGAGACGTGGCTGCACAATCCGTTACAGCCATGCGGATAAGATGCCTATCATCTCGACTGGTAGTGATACGAGGGCGTTGGGCCCGATCTCGTGGTCGTGCGGTAGCGTTCTCGCTTCCCACGCCCGGGTTCCCGGGTTCGATTCCCGGCGGGGTCAGGGATTTTCTCTGCCTCGTGATGGCTGGGTGTTGTGTGCTGTCCTTAGGTTAGTTAGGTTTAAGTAGTTCTAAGTTCTAGGGGACTTATGACCGCAACAGTTGAGTCCCATAGTGCTCAGAGCCATTTGAACCATTCGAGGGCGTTGGGATCCAGCACGGCGTTCCGTATTACCCCCCTGAACCCAGCGATTCCATATTCTGCTAACAGTCATTGGATCTCGACCAACGCGAGCAGAAGTGCCTCGATGCGATCAACCGCTATCGCGATAGGCGATGGTACGCATTTCTCCTCCTTACACGAGGGATCACAACAACGTTTCACCAGGCAGCGCTGGTCAACTGCTGTTTGTGTATGAGAAATCGGTTGGAAACTTTCCTCATGTCAGCACGTTGTAGGTGTCGGCACCGGCGCCAACCTTGTGTGAATGCTCTGGAAAGCTAATCATTTGCATATCACAATATCCTCTTCCTGTCGGTTAAATTTCGCGTCTGCAGCACGTCATCTTCGTGGTGTAGGAATTTTAATGGCCAGTAGTGTACTAACGTGTGCAACGTAACTGGCGAGCAGTTGTGCACGCCTGACCTGCAATGGAGGGACTCCAGCCTCTGCAAGAACGCTGGTTCATCGGACTCGTTCTAAAAGCTTCTGTCGCTAGGCGAACGCCACAGTGGTCCACTGGGTCGAGGAAACGCAACGCTGAGGGCGCCGTCGGACCGTAAACCAGACTCCCATTGTCAAGGCGGGATTGAAGAAGGGCTCTTTAGAGCTGCAGCAGCGTAAAGCGATCTGCACCCCAGTTGGTGTTGCTCAGGCAGCAGAGGGCATTGAGGTGCTGCCAGCACTTCCGCTAAAGCTGACAAAGGTGAGGCAGCCAAGTAAATCGGGCGTCGAAAACCAGTCCTAAGAATCGATACGTCTCCACTACAGTGAGTGGCTCGTCATTAGGATAGCGTTCTGGTTCCGGATGAACGGTACGACGCCGACAGAGACGGCATCCGGATAAGCGGAGACCGACGGCTCTACAGGCTGCTGCTAGGCCGGTTGTTTGTTGTGGTCTTCAGTCCTGAGACAAGAATCCCGCCTTGACAATGGGAGTCTGGTTTACGGTCCGACGGCGCCCTCAGCGTTGCGTTTCCTCGACCCAGTGGACCACTGTGGCGTTCGCCTAGCGACAGAAGCTTGTAAAACGAGTCCGATGACCAGCGTTCTTGCAGAGGCTGGAGTCCCTCCATTGCAGGTCAGGCGTGCACAACTGCTCGCCAGTTGGTGTTGCTCAGGCAGCAGAGGGCATTGAGGTGCTTGCTGCCAGCACTTCCGCTAAAGTTGACAAAGGTGAGGCAGCCAAGTAAATCGGGCGTCGAAAACCAGTCCACGTTAGTAGTTCTCTGGAGCATCCGAATTGACGTCTCCTTTTCGCACCCGCGGCATCTCATCTCCCGCATCGGCGGCCCAGGTCAGGGCTCACGATTGCGGTTCGCGTACTCCGAACTGGAGTCCTTCCTTTTAACACCTCTACTTGAGGTCCATTCACGTTCACCTCCGTGGTGTACACCTCGGCCGTCTGGACCTTTTGACCCTAAGGACTCCATTAACCCCACCGCTCTCCGCTGTCACTTCCTCTCCATTCAAGAGCTCTGTAGAGCTGCAGCAGCGTAAAGCCATCTGCACCCCAGTTGGTGTTGCTCCGGCAGCGGAGGGCACTGAGGTGCTGCCAGCACTTCTGCTTAAGCTGACGAAGGTAAAGCAGCCAAGTCAATCGGGCGTCGAAAACCAGTCCTAAGAATCGATGTCTCCACTACAGTGAGTGGATCGTCATTAGGATAACTTTCTGGTTCCGGATGAACGGTACGACGCCGACAGTGACAGCATCCAGACAAGCGGAGACCGACGGCCCTACAGGCTGCTGCTAGGCCGGTAATGGCCACTAAAAACAGACACACTCAATACGGAGCCCTTTCTCCAGGACCTGACCATAATTTTGCAGGACAATGCTCAAGCACGTACAGTGCAAGCTGTTACTGATTTGTTTGACTGATGGGGCTGCTAAGGCTATACCATCTACTGCGCTCCCCTGACTTAATCCCTCGTGAGTTCAACTCGATTTCTAAATTGAAGGAAACACTTTGCGGCATTCGCTTCAGAATTGCTACAAATTCGTCGGGCAATAGACCGCGCCGCTCGAACTGTTAACACAACTGGCACTGCTGGTAATGTGTCATCTCGAAGGCACTGGTGGCAGCCTGATATCCCTTGGACAAAGAAGGCCCCTGTGGAATATAATACCCTGGACCGTATTTAAGCTCTTATGAGGCATGATGGTAACGGAAACAACCCCCAGCTTGTCACAAGCGGGTAATGCCCATGACTGAGCAAAGGATGGCGTTTTTATCAAGACTGACCATGATCGCATTTTGTAAAGCCTCCCCAAACTTGTCCTCTAAATGCTCTACAAAAAACCGAGGCTTCATCGAGACAAAGGAGTCCCATCAGCTCTCGTACATTCGAGGTACCTGGACGAATAAGATTCGCTGCCATCCATAGCCTGGCGTTCCTCCCATGGTGTGGTCAGGGAGAGGAACGATTTACGATCGTACTTCCTTGCACTGTACTAAGACTTGGAACGCATAGAGACTGCTGGCGTTTGATCACCAGCAAATGATGACGCGGTACGCTTCATCGCGCGTCATCCGCCCTGATGCCACCCACTCCGACCAGGGGCCCTCCCCACGGGCGCCACCCAGCTGCAGCAAAAACCACCTGGCAGGATAGCCATTGCCGGGAGTCCCAATGCCCCAAGGTAACGGGCATCTACTCCTTGGCATACGTGGGGAGTTACCGGCGCAGGCATCAGCAGAGTGATCCCTGCGTAGTCAGGGGGCTACGACCAGCAGGGTACATGGCGGCCCCACCACAACGGACTGGCTACCGTGCTGGATATCAGGTGCAAAGAATTCCATGGTTATTGTCAGCGCAGAAAACTACACTGCATAGTGGGTGGAGGAAAACGCACCCAGGAAGGTGTCCTCGCCCAAGAGATGGAGGATGAGCGGGTCTACAATGCCACGACGAGAAAGTGGGCTAAAGATCTCAATGCACGATGGACACTATGCACCATGTAAGGCGCCCTTCCCCAATTGGCTCGCTCTTCGGGAAAATTTTGAAAAATGGAGGTCAAATCCTACAGCGGACCATCACATAAAGGCCGAAAGGTGTGAGACTCCGTTTAGTCGCCTCTTACGACAGGCAGGAATACGTCGGGCCTATTGCAATCCCCGGGCCCGCAGGGTGGTAAACACGTGGTCATAAAATGTAACAGCTCGCTCGTCGAGAGGTCCATACCTGAAGACTGGAAAGTTTCACGGGCCACATCAATACTCAAGAAACTAAATACGAGTAATCCGCTGAATTACAGACCCATATCACCAATGTAGATTTGTAGTAGGATTCTGGAACATATACTGAGCTCGAACATCATGAAATAGCTCCAAGAAAGCGATCTACTGCCAGACAACTCAGCACAGATTCAGAAAATATCGTTCTTGTCCAACTCAACTAGCTCTTTATTCTCATGAAGCAATGAGTGCTATCGAGTGGTGATGAACTGATTCCATATATTTACATTTTCAGAAGGTTTTTGACACAGTTGCCAAGAAGTTACTTTTAATCAACCTGCATGCCTATGGTGTATCGTGTAAGCTGTGCCACTGGATTCGTAGTTCCTGACAGAAACGTCACAGTCCTTAGTAACTGAAGAGAAGTCATGGAGTAGGAAAGAATATCTGGCGTTCTCCAAGAAAGTATTGTAGGCCCTCTGCTGTTTCTGATTCACATAAACGATTTAGAAGACAACTTGAGCAACACTCTCACATAGTTTGCAGATGATGCTGTAATTTAGCGTCTAGTAAAGTCCTTAAGAATTCAAAACCAATTGCAAAACGATTTAGACAAGCTATATGTATGGTGCGAAAAGCTGAATTTAAATAATGAGAAGTGTGGAGTAATCCACATGAGTACCAAAAGGAATCCGCTAAATTTCGGTTACACGATAAAACACACAAATCTAAAGGCTATAAATTCAATTAATACTTAAGGATTATAATTACGAATAACTTAAGTTGGAACGATCACACAGATAATATTGTGGGTAAGGCAAACCAGAGACTACAATTTATTGGCAGAACATTGAGAAAATACAACAGGACTACTAAAAAGACTGCCTACACTGCGCTTGTATGACCTCTTCTGAAGTCGTGCTGTGCGGTGTGGGACCAGCATCAGATAAGATCGACGGAGGACACCGAAAAAATTCGAGAAAAGGGCAGCTTGTTTTTTACTATCGCGGAATAAGGGAGAAAGCGCCGCGGGTGTGATACGTGAATTGGGGGCGGCAATCAATAAAACAAAGACTTTTTTCGCTGTGGCAAGATGATCTCATGAAATTTCAGTCACGAAACTTTCTTCTCCGAATGCGAAAATATTTTGTTGGCGCCCACCGACATAGTGAGAAATGATCATTATAGTAATATATGAGAAATCAGTGCTTGCTCGAAAAGACTGAAGCTTTAGTTTTCCCCGCGCTCTTTTTGGGTGTGTAAAGTTAGAGAAGTAGCTTGAATGTGATTCGACGAAACCTTTGCCAGGCACTTAATTGTGAACGCCTTGTTATCACGTAGACGTAGAAAACAAAAGAGCACAAAATTCATTACTACTCGTATAACTTGAGTGAGCCTAGCGAGAATTGGTTTTAATGTCTGATATTAGCAGACGAAGCAACTGTCCCCTGTCTGCGCATGTGCAATATTCATTCAGCCTACTAAGGATTTTAGAATTCTACACTCGACACAATTAATTGCCAATGACGTCACTAACTCACTAACGACGCTTGTTGACAACCTTAGATGTGACGCGCACCAAGCAGGAATAGTCGATTTCATCACACTGTCGCTCCTATGAAACAGACTTAATGCCCGGGTGGAGCCTCCAGCGACAGTGGCGCCGCGGTGCGACCAAGTGCCAGGGAGCTGTGGGTCGCCCTGCGCTACGCTACGCTATTCCTAGCGGCGAGCTGCACCTCGCCGGCAGTTGCCGTGGAAATAGGAGACGGGTTCGCGCGACGGACACGTACTGGGGAGGCCTTCACGTGCCGCCGGCTGATATCGCGAGCCGCTATTGGTCCTGGAGCGTGATGCAGAGCACCTGAAATACTGCTACTATTTTTCTGCTATTGTTTCCTTGGGAAGCAATTTTTCTAAAAATCGAAATTTATAGCCAGCCTGTGCGAGAGCTTAGCTCATTCATTCATGAAATGTGCCGAACAGGTTATGTTCGACTACTCTGAGACCATTTGCAGGCGTTCATCAACTTCATGTTCCCAAACAACGACGGAATTTTTATGGATGACAATGCGCCATGTAAACTCGAAAGAGTAAAAAAAGTGCAAATGGGAAGTACTACCAGAGAATGAAATCACTACCTGAGAATGAAATCACCACCAGAACAGGGAAACAGTGGATTGAGGAAAGAAAGGGAATCCACAGAGGAGATATGATAGCAACTTGGAAACTCCAAGACTGAAATACGGGGTGATTCACGAAGATGTGAAAATATTTTGATATATTATTCTACAAGTAAAACTGAAGAAAAAAGTTCATACAAACATAGGCCCGCAAATGTTTAGATACGGAGTTAAGGCTAATAAAAGATTTTGCCTGAAATTTAGCAACCGCAAAATTGTTCAAGTTTAAAGTAAATCATTATTTCCTTTTATTTAGTTGTTATTGGTCTGGTGAATCTAATAAAACGCGTCCCAAATGCGTATCTGCATTACTTGCTCGCTTTATGAATGCAACAGACGAAATTAAAAACCACCCTGTAAATGTGAAACGAGCAACAAAATCTGTTCATATACGTGCAGCTGAATGCATTGAACTCGGTGGAGACATCTTTGAACATTTATTGTTAATGTATTGTGAAATTGTATGTGCACTGTATAATTTCTTTAACACTGAGCTTTTTTTTCAGTTTAACATGAATTCACGTGTGCTATGGTATCAATGAAAGTAGATGATCTAACACATTCATACCGTTTCAGTTAACGATATTTTCCTCATTTTCCCAAAATTAAATTCTCTACAACTTCCGTTGAAAACTTTTTGTGACTGTCTGGAATTAAAAAAAAGAAATTAGACCAAGTAGTTAATAAAACAAAAATTTTATGAAATTACATCTTTGCTTCTCTGCATGTTCTGGAGAACTAATGCAGGTATACGTCTGGGACGTGTCTTATTAGATTCACCAGATCAATAACAAAATAAATGGAAATCGTGCTTTACTTTAACCTCGGACAGTTTTGCGATGGGTTCATATTAGCGAATTTGTTGGATTTCAGGCAAAATCTTTTATTAGCCGTAACTCCGTAACTAAAGATTTGCGGACCTATGTTTATATGAACTTTTTTATTAAGTTTTACTTGTACAATGGCATATTAAAATGTTTGCATACCTTCGTGAATCACCCTGTATAATAGCCTTGCTTGAACCGACAGGGTTCCATCACGTATAGTTGTAAACAAAACAATATTCACCGCAAATCGATCAGTTTTTGTACTGAATATTTTAGTCGTGCCCAACGATTGCTAACTTAACGACAATCCGCGAGTCCTCGGTTATGCTTGCGAACTAGTGTACTCGCTGTTCTCCCTACGTACCGAGCGACGTGGTGCAGTGGCTAGCAAACTGGACTCTCATTCGGGAGGACGGCAGTTCAAACCCGCGTCCGGACATCCGCATTTAGGTTTTCCGTGATTTCCCTAAATCGCTTCAGGCAAAGGCGGGATGATTCTTTCCAAAGGACATGGCCAATTTCCTTCCCTAATCCGAGCTTGTGCTCCATCTCTTATGACCTCACTGTCGAAGGGACGTTAAACACTTATCTCCTCCTCCCCTTTTTTCTACGCTGGTCAAATCCCTTTCACCCGGCAAGGCTCAGTTAACTCTTCAATGGGTAGTAGCAGAGACTCGCGTGCGATTCTCCGAGCTTACGGAGACGGCGAGTTCGGAAATGACGTCATTATACCGGCTGACATAAAAGCGACTATACGGAGCTCATTTATGATCCCTGGAAGCCACAGCAAAGCAGTGATACAGTGGCGGTTTGCGAGGCGGTACCGCCAACTACTTGGTGGCGCGATCTTACGGCGGACAGCCAGTAGCCAGCCGGTTCCCTAGCGCGCACCCCGAAGCCAACTTGGCGCGCCGCGCCGGACGTACACTTGGCCGCAGACAAACACACTGTGACGGGGGGGGGGCTAGTGTGGACGACACGCCACAACACTGCGCCTGCGCCGCTAGTAACTAAGCGCGGACAACTCCCCCGTAGCCTACAGTACTTCACCTCGCGGCTCACAGCGATATGCGGCTCAAATAATCTAAATTTGGCCTAAACAAACTAGAGGGAAGTCGCAGAAACGTTAAATATCCACTGCGTTTATGACTACCGCTCTTCAGTGTGTTCTGGTACTAACCAAGATAAGAATTCTTGCTAATTCAAGATGTTACCCTCAACGTTCGTGTAACAACACTCACAACACGCCGACCAGCCTAAGATTTGTCATCAGACTGTCAGTAAGCGCTTGCAATCACGAAGCTCCTTGGAAAGAAAGCAAGCGTTTGCAGCTCGGCAAGGCTTCTTCCACGTTGATACTCCAATAATTAAACTTTCGGGGTTCAACCTTCCGCGAGTAATCTCGCTCACTGAACTGAACTTCAGGTGCGACAGGAAGACCTGTTGCTATAATTAACAGCTGGAAACGGCAAGATGTCAAGTTTAACTGCAGTGAAGTAGCACGAAAACAGTAGGACTTGGGGGCGAAAGAATAACCGTTGCGAGCTTGCAATGCATTTTGCTGGATCCACACAAAACTGGCTCCGAAACAGTCGTGTGGTTGGGAAACTTTGACTCTTTACATCAGTTTTTCGTTCTATTGATGACACTGGATTAAGGTGATACTGCAGCTGTTGTTATTTAAAAGTGTTTTACTGGATGTGTATACGTCGTTTTGGTCAAGTGTGTGGCGGAGTGAAAACATATCTCCATATAAATTACTCATGAGTTTTTGTCCGAATTTTCATCGTCAAACAGAGAGTGGAAAATGGACAGATGAGGTATCAAACTGAGCTGTATGAGATCTAATTTTGCATAAAAATATTTGATGACTTGAAAGTTATCAGAATAACTAAGAAAAATTACTGATTTGAGGGAAAATTGAAATATCTCACAAGCAGTTGCTGCTAACTATGTGAGCAAAGTGTCAAAAAGTTACTCTCTTCAAGGACTCGTTACTTTGCGCATATGAAGTTGTATTGGTGTGATATGTACGTAACAAAAAAAGACTACTATCAAATCAAGGGCTAAATTTAGGGCATTTCGTGAACAGAAGACAATAGGAAGACTAATAAGGCGCGAACTTCCAGCATGCTATAATAATTGCAACTTATGTTTATCAATCAACGGAAAAGCAGCCAAAGTTGCAAATTTCACTTTGCTTATTTACTCATGACTAGATTCAGGTCGGGGCCCATTTTCAAATTATCCTATTGGAAAGAAAACCAAATTTACTCTCATGCCCAATACATGTATTACCAAATTTTTGAACACGTGCCAAATATACAGAACATATCGTTTCAACACTTACGTGACAGTCAAAACGGTATTTCCAAAAAAATACAAAATCATGTCAAAATATATACGTGTTTCGAAGTGCAAATTAACAGTTACAGTTCATATAGGTAACTGACAGTCTACTACTGCTGCCGTAAGGGAACCTCAGGACATAGGAAACCTTTTTCGTTTTATTACAATATTCTCCAACCATAAAAAATACAACAATTAATACAATAATAGTACAATTCAACAATAGAACTAATACTTTTAAAATCTTTACCAAAAACAGTCCAATACTTAAAACCAGTGAACACTAAAACACAGCAGCGCCACAAACGGCGCGTATGATAATGTTGAACGTCATACTGCCACGTAGAAGTCATTAAATGTGGACCACAACACTAGTATTAAAAGAAAAAAAAACTGGACATTAAAAGATCATCATATCCAACCCTTTCCAAGAACAAAAACTATCACAACAAACTTTACAGAACATATAAAGCTAAAACAATCTTTTTTCCTGATATGTCACAGGTATAGACCGACATTAAACAGCAAAGTTGTTTACTGATTAACTATGTAGGCTTCATCACTAAATTATTTAAAAATGTGTTCGGGTTCTTTTTTGTTAGCATATATTAACTGTACGACTGATTACTCCTGAGTAACGTGTTTCTGGTTCCTCTGTTGAATCCGTTGGTCTAAGATAGTATTTATTTGATTATAAAAATGGCAGATAGTCTTTTACGGTACAATTTGAGTAAGTCTGTTTTACTACAGCTGATATGTTATTTACATTCTTGTCATGTTGCCTATTTGGCCCTCTTTTTATGCCCCCCCCCCTCCCTCCCCATACAACCCTACTCCCGCTCCATAGGCCCATGAGTGTGTTTATGCCATGTATACCCCAGGATGGCAAGTACATTTTTGGTGCTTTGTGAAAGACAACTTTGTGGTTTGTTTGTTTGTACCTGGGACATGTCAGGAAAAACTTATCTTTATATATTTTGTAAAGTTTGTTATGGTACAGTTTTTGTTCTTGTAAAATGTTGGATATGATGAAGATTTTTTAATGTCCTATTATTTCGTTTTCTTTTAATACCAATGTTGTGGTTCATATTTAATAATTTTTATGTGCCAACATGGCATACAGCTTTGTCATACACGTCCTATGCGAAAATGCTGTGTTTTACAGTTCAGTGTTTTTAGATATTATTTTTATCGTTGACTTGTACTGTTATTCTATTATCTGTTGTGTTTTGTATGGTTGGAGAATATTTTAATAAAAACATTCCTATACTCTGATATTGCGCCATCTTCCCGAGGTTTCCTTCGGAAGTAGGAGGAGTACACTACCAGTTATCTCTACGCGCTGTAATTGTTCATTTGCACTTCGTAACACTTATATACTTTGACATGATTCTATAGTTTTTGAAATATCGTTCTGACTACTTATCACTATGTTTTGAAACTATATGTATTTGCTTAAAAATTTGGTAATACATGTATATGTGTGTAAAGATGGTTTTCAGTCCTGTAGGATGATTAGAAAATTGGTTCCGGCCCGATACTAGTCATCGAGTAAATAAAACTTTGGTTGGTTTTTCGTTTTACATAGCAATAAGGTGTCAAAAAGTTCATCTTTTCAACGCCTACCTATTTTGCGCATATAATGTTACACTGGTACGATATTTAACCGTCCAAATGGCTTCCTTCGAATCAAGTAATATACTCGGGACATTTCGAGTACAGAAGACGCGAGGAAAGCGCATGAGGTGCAGAACGATGCCTTATGAAAAAATGTCTAAAATTTAAAAAAATGAAAAATGGTCAAATGTTTTGTGAAACGATTTTCTAAAAGTAAGAAATAAATGAGATTACAGGCACGTTTGATGCGCCTTCGAATATTGCCCGAAATCGTGAACAGCAATGTTTCTCTAATATATTTTATTTCTTAACTTTAGATAAATCTTTACACAAAAATTTCACCGTTTTTCTTCAATTTTGTTGTTAATGTATATAAATGTGTGCGAATTTTGTAATTTTGTCGCTAATTCTAAAAATGAAACAATAAGGATAACAAAAGATTCACACGGATGTTAAATAACTATTACTACAATACAACTGTACTAAATGACATTACATGCTAACTGGAGGCACTACCGTCAGCTTTCGTCATATGTACACATGCATGTTGGGTTGCTGAATACTCAGTAGCTGCCGTACGAACATTACTGGAATACCCAATTCTCTTGAGTTGTGAAAAGATCCCATCACTGGTGACGGATTCCAGGCAGATAAAATCAGTCACTGCCACAATTTTCATCTATCTGTTTAAGGCAAGAATTTTACAGCAGATATGTCACTGTGCTCCAATGGAAGAGAAAAACGTTTAACTTCCTGCGTTTCCTGTCTAACACACAGAAATGTTGTAAGTTTACAATAATTATATTACTTTTCATTAATTCTGCCACTATCACTAACATTTCGATAACTGTCTATATGCTACCCCACCTGCAATTACCCTATGGCATCGTTTACCGCTCTCAGTCGAGTGATCTTTCATGTTACAGAAAATCATTGTACAGTTTTTATACGTTCAGTCTATTTAAACCACAATGCACATGATAATTAATGGTTCACTTTTTAGAAATTTTTGGAAACTTCGTAAATGTCTCCCGATAAGATGCAGAAGTTTGAAATTTGTCTCAAAGGTGCCTACAACCTTCCATTTTACTGGTGCAAAAGCGTGGGCACCCTCGTGCTCGGCGAAGTTGTCGGCACATGCGGACAAAAGGACAGAGCTTAGAAGTTCCTGTTACTTGTAAGGTGGCTTAATGATGTCACATTGGCGCCAAATCCCACCAAAATTCTGTCCAACGCCACCGTGGACATGTCGCACCCCCTCTTACCCACGTTTCACCTTCTTTTGATGCCTTTGCGAGGGAAGTCGAATTCACGACGCCCAGGGCTGAAACCACGCGGTTTCCTTATGGTTGTCCAAAATAAACCATATGAGACGCACGTTGCCACTCAAAATCGACACCAGAAGACCTCTGGATGCCGCGTATGGGGCGTCAATAAAACATTGGGGCGTTGATTCCCACACACTTCGCTGTCGAAAACGACCTCGCAATGCGATGAGCCACAGGACGACGTTCCCGACAACCTTTGACAGTACTTATACCACCGGCGATTCAAACCTTATCGAAGGACGTCATGGGGCTGCAACCCCATTAACGTGAACTGGACAGTTTGGAACGCAGTAAGATATCGCAATGTTTGTTCTGGTATACAGTGTGGAAACACTAGAGACCTTTCAGAACCATTCGAAGAAATCTGAACGTGATCTGAAGCAGCAAAGGGTGTTTATCCTTTTTCAGCTCTGCTTTTTCGCGCCCTCCTGTGACGCTGTGGTACGATAACGTGAGCAGGGGGAGGGAGCGACATAGACACATGCGTTAATAAAACAGCAAAGCGTTCCCTTAAGGGGTTGGAACACTTGCACGGAATGAGATCTGCACGGAGTCTGGGGCTCTTGCCGGACTAACCGGCTTTTCACAGGTACAGGAGCACTAAGAAGTTTAGCAGTTCAGCAACCATGTATCGCTTTAGGGTGGATCATTAACACGTTTCGTGGCAAATTTATTTTTAAGAGTGTTGTATTAATGAGACAATGAAATTAAACATCTCTTTTAATATTTTGATGATGCGTAGAACGGGGGCAGCTATGTAAGAAACATGGTATTTCTTACGACTGTTGCTGCCTCATGCTATCATTTTAGGACGAAATTTAAATTGACTGACTTATATTTCGTTACCATTTTATTTAAATGTTAAAACATGAAAACACAAAATGTCACTAAATATTACTTATTTTGGTTTTCACTAAAGAATCAATGTTTGATACCACTTTTCGCCTAATGCTTATTCGAAGACAAGTTGGAAAGTTGAAATCTGTCAGGGAGCTTTTATGGGTGGATTTCGTTCTCGCCATTGCGTAAAAAAGCGGCATGTAAATATAAGTCTAAACATCGATACAATCGTAGCTGCAGACTTGTTAAGTCGTGACAATTTACATACAGGAAACAGAACTCTACGAGATTAATTTTGGTATGAAACTAATCACGCAAACGTCACATTGCAGGTGTGTAAGTTCTAGCTGTAGCCCAGTTTCCACAGTCAACATAACCCGAAAATCAGTGAAACTGTGCAACTCTTTGCAGGCTGAAAAGCAGAGTGGTAACTTGATCTAACTGCAGATTCATTCGTTGAGTTCGTCTCTTGAAAATGAAAATGTTTTTAATAGCGAAAATGTTGGGAAAATTACTGAGACTTTTATTTAACCGCTCTCATATGATGAATGCTTTCTTCGGTCATATCGCTTAAAAAACATTTTTCTTCTCTCTTCCTTTTATTTAATTTCTTTTTTTTTTTTTTCGTATCGGCTCTCGCTCTTCGCCTCCCAAGTGTTCATAATCTGTTGCATGGAATCTGTTGAAATGCTGTTATAAACAGAATTTTTTCGCCGAGCACAAAATTTTGAAAAGCACATTAACAGAAAACTAGGCTTATCTAGACACTTGCATAGAATAAACACACAGACCAGGCATCCTGCACTGATACATTAATGTGTTTGACGCTTGGAAGTTTCTAACCAGACCGTCATGCTACTTTTCACCCCTTTAAAAACAGCTACTCTCCATTTTAAGAGGAGACTTCACCTTGACAAAACGTTTCGCACTCCATTTGCTGCTTCATCTGAAAAACAAACATGGCTACCTTCCCTTAAAATTGAGTCATTTCCTGTAGATAGTCTACCTTTGCATTTATTCTTTTTTAAGGTTTACACAACGCCAGTAGGCCACTGCTTGTATGTATAGTCCACTACATACTGACGCTCGTTGTAAATCAGTAAAAGCTTTCCTTAGGCGGTCTCGTTGAACTCCATTATCTCACCATTAAAACAGGGGACACTACTCGCCAGAGGCCAACTGCAGTACTGAACTCTGGGAGAACGCCACGCACACTACGAACTGTTGCGGGGACAGGGAACTTTTCCCAGCATGCGTCGATGGTAGCGGCGGAAAGACCGGTGTACCCCACTTCTGGAACACACTGTCCACTACCTACAGTGTTCTGTGCTCCGTACAAATGTCAAAGCATTCGCTCTCCATACAAAAGTCCCCTCTAAAGAGCCCCCCCCCCCCTGTTCGGCAACACCCTCGGTGCCATCCGCGCACCTTTGAGGGGTACTTCAAAAATGTCCCTGAACAGCGATAGAATTCACTGATTCCTAGGCGCCGATGTGACAGACAAACATTTCGACACACCTCAGCTGAGTGGCGCCTGTAAGTCACGAACGATGGCGGTCGAGTTTAGGCTTGTTCTGCCCACCTACGTCGCGCTAATGAGCGTTCAGTAGTGTTCTGAGCGCTCTGCTGTGAATGCCGTAGCTAATGCGAGCATTAAACGTGATTGTAGCGAGTTGTTTAGTGAATTTATATTTCATTTGTTGCGAGTCGTCATCTCTGATGGTGGTGATACATTCTACATAAGCAACGAGAAAGACAATTTGCAGGATATACACTTCCTTCAAGCGGAAAGCACGCGTACACGTGTACCGTAACTGTCGCTTGCAGTCATCAGCAATGCCATTCCCGTCCGTGCCTCAACATGCACGAAAAGCCATCGTTCGTGGACCAGACTGTAACTATGGTCTACAGGCCACATGAGACATTTAAGAAACTGACTGAATTTAAATAAGGCAAGTTGGAAACTGTGCAGAAGCTTCGAGGCAAAGTAACTCATGGCTCGCAAATTACCCATATTATGTTCATCCACTATTTGAGAATGAGAGCAGCAGTTTCAAGAAACTTTACAGGTAATTTCAAACATTTTCGAAATTATCTCCCAGACACCGCAAAAAAAAAAGATGAAAGGGGAAGAAAGTTAACCACTTATTACATTTTTACTGTTCAGGGAATACAACCTCCTCATCAGGAAATGACATTTTAATTTATTCCTTCTGTACTACTGACTATTTCAAAACATTTTGCAAACACTATACGCATATACTAGTGAACGTACCAGCAAAATTATATCTTTGTACGAGACACAGTTAAGGTAATATGACGTTATAAGCATACAGACGCGTGAAAAACTAGTTGATCTTAAAATGTAGCTATTTTATACATTCGTTTCTATAAACAATCGGAGATGAGGGTTACTGGTAGCAACTACTATGCCTATAATTACGGAAATTAGTACCTCTATAATATTAACAGGCATTTTTTTTTCTTTATCGAGTTGAGCCTCTATGGACTGCGTGGTAACAACCAATTCCATTTTAATGTCTAGGTCTTGTTCTTATTCCTGCTTTGACTTCCTGGCAGTATCTTTTGAGCCTATCAAGAAGTGCCTGTTTATGCTCTTCGGACAACGGTCGTCTCCGTCTTTTGGACGCTGGTGGCATTTTAAAACCTTGGTAGTTGTTCACGAATCTTCTAAATTTGTTCCTGTCAGGAATTTCTTTCCCTGACATACCAATCTGCCTAAGATCTTTTTCACACTCTTCGAACCATCCCGGCCTTGCTGTCTTAGATGGGATGAAACTCTATATTCTTTTTGTTAGTCGATCACCGTCCATTCTCATGAGATGACCGTAAAGTAACAATCGTCTCTCTTCTTAATGGATGCTGTGATAGGTTCTGTCATCCTGTATAAATTATTACAAGTTATTAATACTATCTTCACTTGCTGGCGCTTCTGCCGCCGCCGCCGCCACCGCCAACACCACCACCACCACCACCACCACCACCACTTTTTCTTCTTTTTCCTCTTCTTCTTGTCGCTGGTTCTCGGCCCACAGTTATACCTACATTGTCTTGTGTCAGTACACTCATTCATTCTTTAACAGAAAGACTAGCACTCCAAAGTCTGTATGTAGGAAATATCAGACAAAATAGAGTACTAATTTAAAACCCGATGCAAAAACACGGGAAAACAACTGAATGCATGAAACTTTCAGCTTAAAACTGTGTGCCGAACTGAGACTCTTAACTCTGGACCTTTGCCTTTCGTGGGCAAGTGCTCTCTACCAAATGAGCTCCTTAAGCAAGACTCACGACCCGTCGTGCTTGGGTAACTCAGTTGGTGCCGGCACAGTAGCTGAGCGTTTTTGGTCAGAAGGCTGGTTGCCATCTGTAATAAAGAAAATCTGAGTAAAGGAATCAACAATTAATTTGACCGGAGCAGTGGTAGCCACCGGAGATTTCTAAATCTTAAGTCGCCCGCTATATCTGCAGTGTTGATACCTTACAGAGAAACGATAGTCCAGAAAAGGGTGGCTGCTTACTACATACTCCTACTTCGAATGAAAAATCGCATTATAATGTAAATTCATCAGTGATGGCAGTATGAGGTTGTAAGAAGGCAGATCTGGCCCGACAGATGTAGATAGCAGAGGAGGCAGAGCACGCACGAACTCTGACCGGACACTGAACGGGGCAAAATATCGACTGCTATATATTGGAAAAAACTACTCACACGGAGCAGTTCGGGGAATAAGCTGAAAACGTAAACTACGGCATCCTTTAGGATGTAATGTCAGGACTAGAGGAAATACAAATGTATTATGCGGAAAGAATCGATTGTCGGGATCAGATAGTCTTTAACAAAGCTGTGTTTTGCGAGACCGTGGAGGGTTTAAGACGATAATTAAGTAATGCTACCTACATAACAGCAAATGTGTTCCATTAAAGGAGGACTGATACCTGGAGTAAGTTTCACGCTTAGTCCACGCTTCAGACGAAAAACATACAAATTTCGTCCAATGCAAACAAACTCTACCAAGAGAAAACTCATGTGTTGCGCCAAACTAAAACTGGACACAGAACAACGCCACTTTTATATCCCTGCGAGCTCGCTATTTCTGAAATCATTTGGCCACGATAACTTCCATTTATGGGCTAACAGCGAGTTTGGTACCTTATAATTCATATTCATAATTTATTTTAATAATTAGTCACCGTTTAGGGATTACACTTCATCCTTAGGCCACGTTTTCTGGTACTGTCGTTACAGACTTGTTAACACCTCGAAAGTGTGTCAATGTAATAGTTAGACATTCTCTGAATAGAAACTGAATATTAAAATAAATTTACAGCAGTCCTCCGAAAAAGTTTTATCTATAGAAATGTACGTATAAACAGAACAATATTCACGGCTAACCGAAAGGTCGTTATATTGACAAATAACTCGCCTCTGTCATTTAAGTAGAACGGACATTTTGTGACATTTCGACTTGCACTTGAGAATGGCTATAAAACCGGAAACGTGACTGTATGAAATAAATAAATAGTAATTTACGGTTCAATGGCGGAAATTTCTTTCAAAATGGTTGCATGTGTAGCGGGACTGCCGCGAGGCCGAGGTCATACTTGCCAACTCGTGTACTCGCTCTCCTTTCTGAGCGAGTCGAGTGGGCAGCTGCGGAGAGACACGAGTCGAGTCTAGCGGCACACACAGACAGCGTGTTCAGACATGACGTCACAGGATTCGCTGGCGAGTTTAATGCGAGCATACGGAGGTCATTTCTGATCTCTGCCGGACACACGACCTTGTTAATATCCTTGCAAGGAACTCCGGACGTATATTAATCTGCCGCCGGATGTTACCGAAGAAACAGCTGAGGATATAAATTCTACAACTGCGATAGTGTCGGCTCTCTAAAACGATGTGAGGAGCTGAAGACTTTAAAGAGTGAATGGTGGGCTGAAAGGTTGAAATTACAATTACAGTGGGGTTATTGAAATGAAAATGTGAATTGCCAAGGAATTTTAATAAATTTGAATGTGAGCCACAAAGAACTACAAAGAGAAATAATTCGAGTAATTGTAGCGGCACCTACACGGAACACAATCTCAAACGCCTGCACGGCCAAGTAATTTATTTTTTTTTTCTTTGTGGGATAACGGTATCCATAACTTCACTGTGCTACAAGGGTCGACTGAATAGTAATGCCTGTAAAGTAATGCTCTTCAACACATGGCAGCATCGGTATGGCTTGTTCCGTGGCCTCTTCTCTACTGCTCCAATTGGCGGGAGGCCTTAGCATTGAACGATTCTGTTGTTGACAGTGTGAAGTGTGGAACCCTACGCAGACGATCGGTAAATGCGATTTAAGCAACGTGCAGTCATTGAATTCTTGACAGCAGAAGGTGTCACCCGAAAGATTCATCAGAGAATGAAAGTAATTTATGGTGATTGTGTTGATGTGAGTACTGTGCGTTGTTGGGCGAGTAAGTTTAAATATGTTGAGGCGGGAACATCCGACCTGCTTGACAAAGAGTTGGACGTCCTGTGACAGCAACCACCACGTTTCACAAGCAAAATGTTGACAGACTGATTCAGGACGATCGTTGTATCACTCAGAGAGAAATTGCGAACACAATTGGCATTTCACAAGAACGTGTGGGTCATATTATTGCTTTGCTTGGCTATCGGAAGATCTGTACAAGATGCTGACTTCTGAAATGAAAGTGCACAAATTTGAAATTTGCCAGGAACTCCTCTCGCGTTATGAGAATGAAGGTGACACCTTTCTCCATTCAATTGTGACAGGAGACGAAACGTGGGTACACCATTACGGCCCGGAGACAAAACGTCAGTCTATGGAATAGCGACACAAAGATTCGTCCCAGAAAAACAAATTCAAGACGCAGCCCACTGCTGGAAAAATCATGGCCACAGTGTTCTGGGACGCAGTTGGCATTATCCATGTTTATTTCCTTGATTGTAAAACAACAATAAATTCAGAGCGTTACATCACAACGCTGAGAACTCTAGAAAGACGGCTAAAAAGGGTCCGAAAGGAAAAGGGAAATGTTTTCCAGCAGCATGACAGTGCCAAACTACACACTTCACGTGCCACCACAGCAGAACTTCAGAGACTGAATCTTACCACCGTGCGGCATCCTCCATACAGTCCAGATTTAGCACCATCTGATTTCCATGTGTTCCCAATGATGAAAGACGATCTGCGGGGACATCATTATGCGTCTGATGAAGACGTTGAGAGAACTGTGAGACTGTGGTAGAGGAAACAGCGTGTCGACTTCTTCCGTGACGGCTTCAGAAAACTTGTTCATCGTTGGCAGAAATGTATCCAATTAGCTGGTTATTATGTGGAAACGTGAATATTGACAATTTAAGATCACATTCTAAGGATTACTTCTGCGTTTGATTTATAAAAATATTCGCACCCAAACCAAATTAACGAAAGGTGGAGGCATTACTTTTCATTCATTCAACCCTCGTAAATGTCATTTTCCAAGCGACACACACAAGAGCACCTTCTTGTGGCACAGCAAGCTTTCGTGAGAACGTAGTTCTTCGCAGCTTGGCAGATGCAGTGTAAACCTTTCAGTCAAGGTTCATTTAACATGCATAACGTGGTGGCGTTTGCAGGAGTCATCTCAGAGAGCTTGACAGACATGTCGGTGGTAGCACATGTTGAGGTCCGGCGCTTGCCGCCGCAATCGGCTCGAGTGCAGTGCGGCGCAACGCACCCTTCAGGGCAGACACAGTAAATACATTAAAGCGATTAAACAGAGCCACTAATGAAATTAGGCCGCGGGCGCGCACAGAGGGGCGGCCAGCCGGCAACTCGCGGGCCCGCCACTGCCTAACGGCTAAGCGCTGTCCTCAGCGTTCCCCACTACGTCCTGTCCCGTCAGCCTGCTTCACGACTGTCTCCGCGCGACACAAAGGTCTGCACCAGAGGACGCAAATTCAGGTCAGGGAGGATTTTGGTTGGACCAGAAACTTACTAGGACCTGAACATGTACCTGCCGTAAAAGGCTTCGCAAAACCACTTACAATTTCAGAAGTGTTTCGAGCAGGAATTTGGAACATGACCGGTGTAGACCCTGATTAGCCACTTTTTGTCGTACGCTGAGCCGCCATCTTAAAACGACCAGCGGATTCGTGGACTACAATAGCATTAATGTAAGCGCTGTTAACTAAGGGAACTACGTAACAACTGTCACAATTAAAAACTTCAGAAATATTTGTCGCTATCGTGTCCGGAACAGTATTTCGTAGTCCAGGAACCGTACTTAGAAATACTTAAACATCGTGGATTGCTTTTTGCACAGAATTATCTTCTTCACAGCAAAGATTCACAATACCAAATAAATTAGATTATTTCAAGTAACTACAGCTGGCAAACAGAACGTTGCTAGCCGTAAACAAACAGAACGCGCTGAGGAAAAATATGAAAGCATAAATGTGACGTTAGCACAACCCCCTCTGCCCCTGGTGTTTTAATGTGATCTGTCTTCATTCGCAACAAGTTTCGGTGGTTCCATTCTGTCTCCTTGACGAAGAAGGCTAATCTCCATAAAAATTTAACTACATTTTCATTATGTTTTGACTTTTCTGATCTCCATAGTTATGATTCATTTACGATTTATCAGCTTTGATTTTGCAGTACTTCTTAAACTTAATTTTACTTCAACGCAATAAAAACAAACCATTTAAACACGTGCTTTTCATCAAAATGTTGATAACCTCTCGTCCTTTGTGACAATAAAGTTAACAACGCACAAGTTGCTGCCTTTCTTCGTTTTAAAGGTTGCCTTCCGTACGACCTTAGGTATAGCTATGCTCCACGAAATCTTTTCCAGCGGAATGCTGAACTACTCTCTGAATTATGTAAGTGACTGAGAAGATACAATGACGAATTTTCCTTTGATGTGGTTTCAAGAGCCATCTACCTCACTTTTATTGACATCCGAGTTTACTAATCCAGCAAAGTTATGTGATAAACAATAATATTAGCAACAAAGGACATTTATGGTCGATGGGATATAAAATCGCTACCATTAACTATAAGCCACATATGTAGTCAGAAAAAGGTAATCTGATACCTACACTACTGGAAATTGAAATAAGAACACCGTGAATTCATTGTCCCAGGAAGGGGAAACTTTATTGACACATTCCTGGGGTCAGATACATCACATGATCACACTGACGGAACCACAGGCACATAGACACAGGCAACAGAGCATGCACAATGTCGGCACTAGTACAGTGTATATCCACCTTTCGCAGTAATGCAGGCTGCTATTCTCCCATGGAGACGATCGTAGAGATGCTGGATGTAGTCCTGTGGAACGGCTTGCCATGCCATTTCCACCTGGCGCCTCAGTTGGACCAGCGTTCGTGCTGGACGTGCAGACCGCGTGAGACGACGCTTCATCCAGTCCCAAACATGCTCAATGGGGGACAGATCCGGAGATGTTGCTGGCCAGGGTAGTTGACTTACACCTTCTAGAGCACGTTGGGTGGCACGGGATACATGCTGACGTGCATTGTCCTGTTGGAACAGCAAGTTCCCTTGCCGGTCTAGGAATGGTAGAACGATGGGTTCGATGACGGTTTGGATGTACAGTGCACTATTCAGTGTCCCCTCGACGATCACCAGTGGTGTACGGCCAGTGTAGGAGATCGCTCCCCACACCATGATGCCGGGTGTTGGCCCTGTGTGCCTCGGTCGTATGCAGTCCTGATTGTGGCGCTCACCTGCACGGCGCCAAACACGCATACGACCATCATTGGCACCAAGGCAGTAGCGACTCTCATCGCTGAAGACGACACGTCTCCATTCGTCCCTCCATTCACGCCTGTCGCGACACCACTGGAGGCGGGCTGCACGATGTTGGGGCGTGAGCGGAAGACGGCCTAACGGTGTGCGGGACCGTAGCCCAGCTTCATGGAGACGGTTGCGAATGGTCCTCGCCGATACCCCAGGAGCAACAGTGTCCCTAATTTGCTGGGAAGTGGCGGTGCGGTCCCCTACGGCACTGCGTAGGATCCTACGGTCTTGGCGTGCATCCGTGCGTCGCTGCGGTCCGGTCCCAGGTCGACGGGCACGTGCACCTTCCGCCGACCACTGGCGACAACTTCGATGTACTGTGGAGACCTCACGCCCCACGTGTTGAGCAATTCGGCGGTATGTCCACCCGGCCTCCCGCATGCCCACTATACGCCCTCGCTCAAAGTCCGTCAACTGCACATACGGTTCACGTCCACGCTGTCGCGGCATGCTACCAGTGTTAAAGACTGCGATGGAGCTCCGTATGCCACGGCAAACTGGCTGACACTGACGGCGGCGGTGCACAAATGCTGCGCAGCTAGCGCCATTCGGCGGCCAACACCGCGGTTCCTGGTGTGTCCGCTGTGCCGTGCGTGTGATCATTGCTTGTACAGCCCTCTCGCAGTGTCCGGAGCAAGTATGGTGGGTCTGACACACCGGTGTCAATGTGTTCTTTTTTCCATTTCCAGGAGTGTAGTAACTAATACACAAATCATTATTAACAACATGCGACCCATCCGCTGGCTCTCCTTATGAGAGGATTAGTATTTACTTACTGAACAGGAATGATTGACAACTCACCTGAAACCACAAACAAAAACAGAATGTTAGAACTGTTTACAATGTAAAAGACAAAAAACACACAAAAAGCGCTGAAGAATTGATTATCTAACAGAGATATATCTATAATCATGACAGCGAATCGAAAGTGGTGGTATCTTAAGTTCCTGGTACTTCCCTGGCTGTTACTTGTAATACTTTTTGCTATATTTTCCCCATTTAATTTCAGCGAGACAGTAATTCTTTTTATGTACTCAATGTGCTATGAAAGTTCATGAGCTAACTGCGGTTATGAAAAGGCCCCAAGTTTCTTACTACATTAGCTCTAAAAGGCTCTAAGCACTGTGGGACTTAACATCTGAGGTCATCAGTCCCATAGACTTAGAACTACTTAAACCTAACTAACCTAAGGACATCGCACACATCCATGCCCGAGGCAGGATTCGAACCTGCGACCGTAACAGCAGTGCGGTTCCGGACTGAAGCGCCTAGAACCGCTCGGTCACAGAGGCCGGTTTCTTACTACAACTATAGTACACTTCGTTATTTTCATTCAAAGATTGTCACTGGCAAAAGGAGTCAATACAATACACGAGAAGTTAAGATTACATATGCAGCTGCTTTTGGAATGAAGAACACCAGCGAATGGGAAATGGTGGAAAAATTCGACGAACTATAGGCAAATCGTAGACCGTGTAGTGTTTTCCAAGCACACAACTCCTACATGTAGGAAGTCCTTGTTCATCCGGAGATTGTATATGAGAGAGAGATTCCGAGTTTCACTCTATATTACTATGTACGCGGGTGACACTGGACGCAAGATTTCTGCGTTATTGTGAGAATGATGCTATGTAAAGCAACAGCAATTGCAGCAAAAGCGCTCTGTGAACAGGGTTTAACAGCCTGGTTACTCAAGGATACAGGTCGTGACACTATGCGAAATAACGCCCGCGGAACAGGAATCATGTGAATAACTCACGATTTAACCGAAATCTTGTTTTAAAATGTAACAGAAGTACGTTTTACTTAAACTGAGCAGCGTTAACTGGTCACAAGGCTTCGATAGTGCTACATAAAATAACACGCAACCCATTGTTCAATCAAGGAGCATTTGAAGTACACTTAGTCAGCAACAAAGCTTGCATGCTGAGCTCAAATTTCTTTAGAGATCGTGGGGGCACAAATTTCCTTGTGATCCACACATACGTAAAAATTACTATAGTTCAGCTAAAAACATCAACAACTGCCTTTGTAGGGCTCCGTGACAGAAATTCTGCAGGTTTCGTATTACACAGCTTCAGGGTTTATTTGATCCGCTGAGCAACAAGAGATCTATTTAAGTAGAGTTTAGAGTACCGGAGGAAACAGAACACAACTAGAGTACGAAAGATATCAATACATTTATCAATAACGAGTCTTTCTTAACAGTTTTCGTGCACCACAGAACGTGTTACTAGCCTTGCGGTTGAAAATGTGTACGCTCGTAATTTTAAAAATATAAATTCAGAGTAGATGCATTTTTTTCTTATTTGATGGATGGAATGTACACGAGAATTGGTTCTACTGAAGCACAGGATACAACCCGTCGGCTTTGACGAATGTAGTCATAGGTTGCTCGTAGATATTAATGTGTTTACTTTCCAGCCATAGATAATAAATCGCTTGTCTGCTGCGGATGAGCGCCATCATTGTACATTAAAAAATTGAATGCGGTTTTAAAAGACAGCCCTAGATATTGCGTAAAATTTTTTTCTTGTGCATTGATTTAAGTAACTGGTTGTTTGCAATTCATTCGGTACTTAATTTCATTCTTAGTGAGTTTGAGAATATTTGGACTAATAGTTTTTTTTTATTTTAGGAGAATTTTTAGTTTTTCGTTTTCATTAGTAATGAATTTATCTATTCCAATGAATCTGGATGATTTAAAGGAGGCTATGGGCGTAGACCTAATGGCCACGATTCGATTTTTACAAATGTATGTTCTTGTTGCCGATCACGTTCGATATCGTGAGTGCGGCGAACAAATGCGCCTGACAAGTGTGTCCGCTCGCCGTGGTCCAATAAGACGAGGAACATGGTTCGAAAATCTAAGCTCGCCTTGAGGGATATCATAAAAATTACGCACTGTTGGTGTTCGAAGTATCCTATGTGGCTGTGTGTGCATGAATGTCGTACGAGCGAGCGTACAGTTGTAGATTGGTACTCTTTTTGTAGGGAAGTTTGTGGGGAATATTTTAAGTACAGGGGGCTGTTGGGGCGGGGGGGGGGGGGGGGGGGGGGGTTATAGTCGAAATCATACTTCGGTTTTTTTGCGGAGGAGTTTCCGTGTGGGAAGTTCAGATTTTTCTTTTATTGCATTTGTCTATTTTGACGTATTTAATTGTTTTATTACACCGTTACGCATTTTTTCTTCAACTGCAGTACGTAATAAAAGATTTGCAGCTGTTGCTCTTCTTCCCTTTCGCAGCACTAGTATCACTACGATTTTCTCGAGTCTATACTAGCAATACTGAAGGCGAAAACACGGACATAAGTAAAATTTGTATCCCGTACTTCAGTTGACATATACAGCTCAACGGAAGGACGGGATATTGGTGCTAGCTATACTACAAAAGCGACATATGAAACAGTGATGTGATTTACCTATGGTTACAAATGTTATTTATGTCGCTATTTTTCACCTTCGCTAACACTTGTATCCTATTCTTCAGTTGACCTACATAGGTCGGTTGAAGTACAGGACAGACAAGTTATAAATGTCGTTATTTCCCATTCGCTAGCACTAGTATCCTATTCTTCAATTGACCTATATAGCTCAACTGAAGAATGGGGTACAAATTTCACTGCTGTTGGTTTTTCTGTCGTCGCTAGCAAAAAAGACAAAAAAAAATTGTGTCCTGTACTTCACTGTGCCTATATAGCTCAACTGAAGTATGGGGACAAATTTTGCATGTGTCTTTTTTTCGCCTTCCCGTAGTTGAAGTGACGTACAAATTTCCCGTGTTACGTACTTCGATTTCCTCGTTTTCGTTAACAGTAGTATCCCATACTTCAGTTGACGTATGTAGATCTTTTCGCCTTCGCTAGTAGTACCATCTACGTAAGAACAGGGCGCTAGTAATATCGGAGGTGAAAGAAACAATACCTGTAAAATTTGTATCCCTTACTTCAGTTGACCTACACAGTTCAAGTGAAGAATAGGATACTAATGCTAACGTAAACGAAGAAATCGGCGCACGTTAAATTCGTATCCCGTACTGCAGTTAACCTATGAAGATCGACTGAAGTTCGAGATACAATTCATTTTCTATGCTACAGCTACTTCTATCCCTTTTTTACTTCACTTTTTACAGAAGTACTAGGACACAAACAAGCGATATCCTTATTATTAAGGTCGAAATATTACTCGCCTTGATATATGCCTACCATATTTTTTCTCTCCTGTATTCCTTTGTTTCTGAACACCCCTCTCAGCTGTTACATCTGTGTAATAAATGATCTCTGGCAAATTCTGACGTCATTGGTCAAAGCTGACGGGTTGTATCCTGTTCTCCAATAGACCCCAAGAATTTGATCTAAAGATTTGATCCAGCTACGAGAAGGCGAGTTTGTCACCGTCCCACGCGATTAGGTTCTCCATCATTGTTGTGCGAGAGTTCTCAGGATATAGCTGCGCGCATTAGAGAGAGCATCTCTGTACGTCCTGACGACTCACAGCGCGTTACTGGAAGCAGTGTGAGAGGTGATAGACGCAATTACCAAACGGCACAGCTCCGCATTAGTAGAGCGTTTAACGCCTCGATGGCAAGGCACTGGCACTCACCCTCCACCAGTCTTTATGGTGGACCTTCATTCAACGAAAACGTTCTATGTGTGTCAACTAAACAGTATCACGCCGCAATGCAAGCTGCTTATGAATGTCAGAGATTAATCTTTCCCTCGTCTAAGTGACAAATGACTAACGAATCACAGCGTGTGGATGCACACTGGCTAATGAGAAGCTACACAGTTTGCTGTCGAACCTAACTCTGTCGTAATACGTGTGTCCTTGTCGGAGTTGCAAATGCCGCCAATTCCACGTCATGAATGACATGACTAGGTTTATGAGAGCTGCAATTAGTTGTTACTGACAGTTCCCTTGCCGTTCTTAGTATTAGCGTCGGCCGTATGAAGAACTTCCATGCAGTGACTGACTGCAAACGACGAACATCGTCCGCTGGAGTTTAATCCATCTCTAGAAACCTCATGCCATGATACTGGATGTACGTGGCATGTTGTTGAGTTCCCTTTCTTCTTTATGTTACTTTCAATTAGCGCAACGAATACCCAATAGGCACAGGGAGCTAAGCTTCGTGAATTCAGTTGGTGACTGACTGCTTGATATGGCAATGCAGCATTAGCGTTTTGTTATTTCCCGTGTACGTCATAGAAATAAGTAAGGAGGGCTTATTACTAGTCAAGATTTACTATATAAACAGGTGAATAGTTATTTCTTTACTCTTCGGTGTACATTTGCTTCGTGAGCGTACGCATTTATCATGCGCAAGCGATAATCTTGCGTCTTCCGATAACATTTTTAAGTCGCTGTCCTCTTATTATTGCAATTTCGCGCCAGCAAATTTCTCTGGCCTTACTTTTCTGCACGTAACGAAATTTAAATAAAAAAACTAAGTCCCCTCAGTCGGAATATTACACACCTGATAACTATTTTCGTAAACTGATTGTGTAACTTTGAAAGAATCTGATTTTGCTGCCAGAATGTCACAAATATCAAGATCTTTTTCACCAACGACTGTATTTACAGTGAACAGCTAAAACGCACGTAATTAATAAAACTTCATGCATTTTAAGCCACAAATATGGCCCCTCGAACTTTTATTTTCTTATTTTTATTCAAATCCGAACTTAGTGGACAAAGTAATCTCTTTTCGTTAATATTCTGGTACTATAAAGACTCGAAATTTTAATGACGAAATACGCTTTCGTAACTATTTGTATAAGTATGTATTTGTAAAATCAGCCACTTCGTTTTAAAATTCAATTATAGGCACTTACAGTTGCTAGCTATTTATTAAAAATTGTTCATTTAATTTTAAATACAAAAAATTTTAGCGTTCTAAGCGAATAAAATATTTCATTCTCATATAAACCTACAGCTTTCGCCAAAAGGTTACCCCACCACAAAACACTGATGAACACTTCTTTTCGAGGGTGCCACCCTACTGTGCAAAAGCAAAGCTTACTAGGCCGCTTCAGGTCTTTCTATCCTATTCTCATCCAACTAAATAACTGCACATTCTCAGCTCACTAACTACTCTCGCCAATTTGGGACACAGTACTGTTGTATTTCAGTAATACAAATCGGTTAGCAGCCGTAGAGGAGACACTCTCACAGACTTCACTTCTTTAGACCTAAACCAACTCACTATTTCAATACACCAAAAGAACAACGCTTAGACCCCCTTACAATAATGTACTTGATTGTACCATAGTTTGACGTGGTTTCAATTTGTGGTCGGATATCCGGTAATGCTGTCTTGGTCCAACAGCGACACTCTTAGACGTGGGTTTTCATAATGTCAGCCAGTCACCGCCACCTCTGCTGCCAAATATCGTTATTCTCATAACGGTCACTAGATGTCTCTCGTAATAACCATGAAACATATTACAATATTTAAATTATAACACTCATCATCTCAATAACAAAATTAACTCAGCTCCGTGTTCATTCTCTGATGTACACCACTCCTGGTGGGAACAACTTAAGACAATAAGATTTTCTCGCAATAAAAACGCTCTGTTTGCAAATGAGGTGTTCCAACTCATTGTTGCATCGCTCAATATACGAGGGTTGGAACTTAAATAGTGGCAATATATATTCACAAACGATACAAAAGAGTTACATGTTTGCACCTGTTACCGTCCTTCAAAGTAGTCACCAGCGTTGTGTAGAACCTGTTGCCAGAGATGTGGAAGGCGTAGTATACCGTTAGCAGAGCCTGTTCTGTTGATGGTGCGAATGGAGCGGTCTAAAGTTATGGTGATTCTCGTGTACGACTGTGATGGTTTTATCCTAACGCATTTTTTTCCTCCACGGCAGACCGTCAGTGCACAGTATTACCGTTCGTTTTGGAGCATCACCTGCGACCAGCTTTGCGAAAGAAGCGGCGACACTTTCTGCGCAACCCATCCATCATTTTGCACGACGATGCGCGTGCGCATACAACACAAGCTGTGGCTGCTCCGTTCGGTCGATGGTACTGAGAAGTACTGTACCATTCACCATACTCCCCTTGTGACTGATTTGATTCCGAAGATGAAGGAACCACTTCGTGGCATTCGCTTCAGAACTGTTCCAGAGACTCGACAAGCAGTAGACCGCTCCATTCGCGCTATCAGCAGAACAGGCTCTGCCAACGGTATACTACGCCTTCCACATCGCTGGCAGCGGGTTCTACACAACGCTGGTGACTACTTTGAAGGACGGTAACAGGTACAAACATGCAACTCTTTTGTATCGGTTGCGAATAAATAGTTGCCACTATTTAAGTTCCAACCCTTGTATGATGGGATGCTTCAAGCTGCCTGCGAAGTATTCACAAAATTTTATCAGATACCTATATTAGTCGACGCTGCAAAGCCTGATCTGCCTTTTACTAAACACTATTTACTAGGACCATTTTGGACGCACTGCGCGGCTAATACTGTGAGCTGTTCGCAATGCAATTTTTATCCTTTAATATCACCGATATACCGCTTTACCGCCTCGTGTTTCTCTGCGCCTGGAAGCCTCCAGCAGTGTGTAACAATACTGCACGAGAGCTTATTAACCTGCCTCTGGGATCCATATAAAGAAGCCAAGAAACTGTTTAAAAATGGTTCTGAGCACTATGCGACTTAGCTTCTGAGGTCATCAGTCGCCTAGAACTTAGAACTAATTAAACCTAGGTGATTACTTCTATTTGAGATCACAACTCATTACCCAGAAACTGTAATAAAATTTTTAAAAAATAGTATCGTCAATGTTGAAGAACAGCCATGTTATTCAGAGTTTTTCGCGAAGAACTACTTCACTTCCCGCGTAGTTTAAGAAACCCTCGATTAGACAATACACATCATTCCGCCCTTACAATCAGCGTGCCCGACGACGCAGCCATAAAGGTTAAGATAGCTCAAATAGGCGATCTTACATCTACCAGCTCGGTAACAACGTTTGTTAACGGCTAAACATTTCATTTTTGTAGAACTTAAAACATGGCGAAGATGGCTGTCGAGAAATTGAGCAGCGTGTTGCTAACAGAAAGTGACATACAATATTTAGTAGCGTTTAATTTGGCATTACACGTACATTATTTTCCTAAGAATTTAAAGGTCTGGGGTTCAGTTCCATGTGACTCAGGATTTTTTTTTGTCATTTGGCATTTCTTTCACCTCCGACTACGCTTGTTACTGTGAAAAAGGTCAACTTGTAACGTTGTTCGTACTCCACGTTACATTTTAGATCTCCTTATAGCTGGCTGGGTAAGTCAATTAAAAGGCAGGTGGGAACAAGGACATGTCACTTTCAATAGGACCATGTCCAGTACAGAAAAGTCGAGTTCAAACCAACCCTCCAGTTGATGAGAGCTTTAAGGACAAATACTATCACCCCATGATTCCTCGATACAAATGCCTTTCAGCATCACTAATCGGTTTCATCAGATGCTAGTCTCAGCAGAAAATGAAACGAAAAGGAAAATGGGCTGCAGAAATATACTGACTACTTCAGAATCAGTGGACTTTACAAAAAATCATTACTGTAAAAACGAAAATGAACCTACGAATAATTTCATATCGTATTACACATTTACTGAAAAATCTTACGTAAACAGTACAGAGCGATTTGTATCTGTCTCTCCTCGCATTTCTAAGTACATACTGCTACCCCCAACACAGATTGGTTTGAACAGAGCACTGTCACACTAAGTGTGGTCCAAAGAAACAGGATGTAACGTGTAGGAGGGAAAAGTCAAACAAGGGAAGGCTCTGGCGCAGAGAGAAATCCTATTTAACCTTCAACACGAAGCTCAATAGACCTGTCAAACAAAGCTACGATTTATAACTCTTCAGATCATAAATAATAGCGCTATTTGAGGAGCTTCGGCGAGTACGCATTGAAATGATCAATCAACGTTGTGCTGCCTCTTGTGGAAAGAGCTTGTCTGCTAAATCCGAGAAACAGACATACTTGCCCGATCAATATGACAGTTATTTAATCTGGTCCTAAAGCTCTACCAGAATATTGATAATAGGTTATCTTTATTGTAAATAACTACGTAATTTTTTGAAAATGTTTCGAAGACACACGTACTGCAATTATTTTTTGTGCCAGTAAGAAAAACAATTTGTCTCTGCAGTTTAATGTCATCTATGGTCATCGAAGTGACGCATTTCCATTTTTTAAATGATGCAAGCTGAAAATTATGTAGTCGTCGCAAAGCTTACTGCAACAGATCTGACATCACAGTATGACTGAGCGAGGTGGCGCAGTGGTTAGCACACTGGACTCTCACTCGGGAGGACAGTTCAATCCCGCTTCCGGCCATCCTGATTTAGGTTTTCCATGATTTACCCAAATCGCTTCAGGCAAATGCCGGAACGGTTCCTTTGACGGGGCTCGGCCACTTCCTTCACTATCCTTCCCTAATCCGATGAGACTGTTTGGTCTCTTCTCCCAAATCAACCCAACCAACCATCACAGTATGTTTTCCATTTCAAGAGAACACGATTAACAAGTACCAGTCATTAGTCAAACGAGCAAGGCTTTTACCCTTCTGTATTGCTAGTACAACTCGTAAAATAAAACGACGTAATTCTTTATCGTCTGAAATCCTCATCAAACGAGGTTATCAGCCTTGGAGGAACTTTTAAGGTTGACAACAAGAAGAAAATTCGCAGTTTATTCAAATTACTTGCTTTAGACCGAATAAGGGCATCTTCAGATGTAATAGCAGAATAAAGTAAAGAAAAATCCATTATTATTATTACCTACCATATACATTATTTACATGAAAGAAATATGTAAGAAAATGTACAACGTTGAAGAACATTGAGGAGGATGAAACTTCCTAGCAGATTAAAACTGTGTGCCGGACCGAGACTCGAAATCGGGACAGTTGCCTTTCGCGGGTAAGGCAAATGTTCTGAGTTCGAGCCTCGGTCCGTCACACAGGTTTAATCTGTCAGGAAGTTTCATATCAGCGCACCCTCCGCTGCAGAATGAAAATTTCGTTTTGGATAGGAGGAGGATGATTGCTACCACCGAAGTCAGCTGATGCGTGTCGTTTCAAGTGAGAAATAATCAGAAGCTCCAAGGATAATAATGAAAGTAACACGTATAATATTTAGCTCCACCATTTTATCTTAATTTCTGACATTTTCACATACAATCGTCGAGCTTGTGATGATTTATCACTTGCAACGACTCGCCAGCTGATGTCGCTGACAGCGACCACCTCCTGTATTAGATATCCTGGTAGCCTGATAACCTAGTAATTACACTTTTTTTTTTCAAATATCCCTACAAATAACACAAATGACGGTTAATAATTATGGGTTTTACTTTTTGTGTTCTACTTTTGAATCTTAAGATCATTTGATTATGCCGAAAGATGTAGTTAGAATTAGATAAAAACGTTAGATTATTTTACTCTGAAGACTATAAAACAAGTTCGCTAATACCTCATGAAACTCAAAAGCCGCCTTTCTATCGGTTATTTGTGCTTGCTGTCGAAGTAGACTGATTCTTCTATCTTTATACTCGACTTCGCTCATCAGCCTGACCTGTAATTCCATTAGAGACCTCTAACCCTTCTCACTTCAAAAATACGTCTTTTTTGTTTTGGTTCTGTCACAATTCTTACAGGAGAGATTCCTAGTCAAAACTAGAAGTAGTCCCATAAATACACGTGCAGAAATAAATACTTCTGAGATAAAGGCACAATATGTCACGCAGACAGAAAAGCATCTGTTGATACTACAGTGATTTCTCATGTGGCTACCATTCATTCTCAAACATTCTTCAGCCTCTTCCTCCTCGTACTACTACTACTACTACTACTACTACTACTACTACTACTACTAAAGGAATCGCGAACTCGTGCGAACACGGTTGGCTGCGCAAAAATTTGGTATCATGTACGGGAGAGACTTTCGTAACGTGTGCGCGTTCTCAATGGGTGTGGAATACACGGTCTTGAAATTTTCCCCATGGACAGTCAGCTACGGTTAGATGAACGAGCAGGCCATCTGCTGGACCTCGTCGAGCAATGAATTGCCCATTAAACGCTTGTGCTAGGCAGTGTCGTGCGAGACGTAGAAAATGGGGTAGTGACGCGTCGTGCACAAGCAACATCCACTCTCTTTCTGGAAGAGTACTGTTCTCTAAAAACACTGATAGTTTGTCACGCAGAAATTGGTGATACGCATCACCTGTTAATCAACCCTGTAAAATGAATGGCCCTAGATGATGTGACTCAATTCTTGCTCACAATGATATTTAACCAAATCCGATGCCCTGTTTCTACGACCACTCGACAATTTGCATACATCCACGTGAGGCTATTATGGTAATTTATTATCGTACTCTCAATCTCGCTTCATCCGTAGACAAAATGCAAACAGAGAACTGTGGATCTCCAGCGCTGCTATTTACAATCCACTGGCAAAACTTATATGGTGGCCTAGTGGTTTGAGAGCTTGAACAAGCTGTACGTGATATGGGTAAAGTAACTGCTAGTACAAAATTGATCGCGCAAGAGCGTGATGTCAGCTCTTGTTTCAGCGCCATGATCTCGTCGTGACTCTCACCCATTCGTATCAGGCGCGCGAAATTTACTGCCCTGCCGCGGACCCTTGTATACAACTTGTTGGGCCAACCCTCCCAGACAGAATGCGCCGTCGAGGATGTCGTTTGGCACACGAGGCGTATGTCTGTCGATTACCGCCGACGCCTAAGCCACAGTGGAACACCATGTCTGCCATTTCCTGTGTAGAACAATAAGACTATTTCCGTTGTATACACACACCTTTTTGTTCCGACCCCAGCACAACCTCAAAACGATACGTACGAGATGGGAGGTGATGGCAGTTCTCAGTGCTGAGTCTGACGAGAGCTTCACAGTTTGAAGACGAACTCAACCAATATGAAATGTGCAATAAATGTGAACAGGAAAGTGGCAATACAACGGAATACTGACTTCTGTTCCCATGGAAAAATCGCCCATATCTCAATAAGTATTTGTTTCCGGACATATGGTTGCATGTCCAATGCACCATACAAATTTATTACAATAGCCCGTGTTTACTATCTGCGCCGCTGAAAATAACCTCATTACCATTTATCAATGGTCTCTCATTGCTGTTGACTATTTAAATATGTCTGCCTTCACTGACACAATTGGATAACTTTGAGTGACATAATAAGCAGTGTGAATTATTCGGAGTAAGTGAGGAAATGTATTAAATGATTGAAGTGTTGCTCCGCTTCTTAACAAAAATCATGTTACTTGTATATTCAAATGCACTCCACCAAATAAACACGAAAGCGAGGCGTACGATCATCAGCAACATGTATGGGAAGTCTGAAACCCGATATGTACATCCAAAATAAACTTATGAATGTATGGACTATTGCAACAGCCACGGATTATCGCAGACAATTTCTCTTCCTTTTCTTTCAACTCTAATTGGTGATCCAGACCCGACAAAACATCAGCTATTAGAACAGAATAAACGTCATTTTAATCTGATATACATGGTTCTCAAAAAGGTGTTACCACTCATATGGTACTATATAATTTTAAATCTGACTTTGTTGCAGACTAGAGGTGGATACCAGATTTACATACGAAGAGAAGGAAGGTAGCAGCTTGGATGGGTTTCGGTCACCTATAATAGCAGGAAAAAAAATTCAACAATTGTTTGATAAGGATCCTCGAAGCCGTTTAACTCTCTCTGGATTGCATGAGAAATTGGTGAGCACAAGGTCTGTGACCCATGACTGCGAAGGAAACAGTGGACGTCCAGGAAGTATTCTAACGGGCGATAATATCATAAACGTTCAAAAGCACAATTATTAGGAGCCCAGGAAATTCAAGAACGAGATGAGCTGCAGTAGTGTTACTGGAAATGATGCATACAGACCCTAATGTTGAGGTTTTTATATCGGAAAAAGCCACACTTCATGCCAACGCCAACGTGAATAAGTCATCTAGAGTACAGACATTCCCATTGAACTAAGAGAGCACATTAGAGCCTCTCCGAAAGGTAACGTACGGGGCGATATTTTGAAGTTTGAAGTACTTGGCCCAGATTTTTTTTATGAGTCAGACTGTGACGGGAGATTCTTACCTAGATATGTTGCAGAATTTTATTTTTGATACTCTTTCCCCCCCGTATCGTAACATCAGGTTACTTATAGCATCTTGGCACACTACCACATTATTCCTTAAACGTTCGACATCACTTGGATGAAACATTTGGTTGACGCTGGATTGGATGAGGTGGATCTTCGGCTTGGGGACCACGGTCACTCGATTTGACTCCACGTGATTTTGGGTTATGGGGAACTGTGAAAAAACGCATGTATGCTGCAGACGTACCGACATTAATGGCCTTAAAGAACACATAACACAAGTTGTCCGCTCTACGTACGGAAAAGTGTGAACGAGCTATGGTCTGAAAGACGAAAAACTTTGTACATGCACTGAGTATCAAGGAGTTCAGGTCGAAAAAGTGCAATAGCTTCATTTAGAATTTATGTAGCGTGTGTTTTTATACTAAAATAAAATAACAGTAACGTAATAATAAAAGTAATAAAATAAAAGTCAATCTCATATAAGTGATAAAATCTTTTTCGACAACCGTGTAATCTGGCTCTTTTTTAATGGGGAGATATCTAAATGTGGTATTATTTGGCTATGAGTCATGCGTTTAATTTGTAATGTTCGTCTGATAGCGGATGAAGGCGGTTGGTGAAACGGCGCCCTGCCACAGACTTGAGAAGGGGGCAGCGTCATACGCATCATGATAACCACCCCTAACCTTCCCCCTCCCCCCCCCAAAAACAACATTCTTCGTTTATATTTTTATAAACATTAATTTGCATAATTTCCATCTAATTTACGGAGAATAGAGTAGATGAAAACAAAGTGTCGAAAATGACTAACAAATTACAAACAATGCTATCTTGTTTTCCTGGAGTGCTGGCCCACATGTATTGATTCCATCCAAGAAAACGCGGCCAGTCACAAGCTGACAGAAGCTGCTACGGACAGCAAATCTGACACGGTTTGTGAGTCTACATGTGGGGCAGGCAAACCACAGGAAGTTGACTCAGGCAAGAAAGGCGCTGTAATAAGGAAAAAGAAACCCAGAGGGACAAACTTTCTCGAATGGAAGCAAAAAAAGCCACATTTACATGCTCGCCTAGCAATATTCTGCAGACAAGTATTCACAATCTTAGGGCTAAGCCTCATAACAGTGAGGGCAGACTGATTTCATACTGTGTCAAAGTTGTGAAAGTTTGTTGCTATTAAAGCTCTTAAATTAATTTTAAATTAATTGCATGACACGAGTGCTTCTCAAATATTTGGGCAAGTTCTTTTCAAATCATGAATTTCCTGAACTGCAGTTTCTTGAATATCATGCTTAAGCGATGCAGTAAGTACTGATCTAAACTATTTTTTAGTATATTAAAATATTTGAGATATTTTGTTATAATCCTGGTTCTCTGCTTGGGCTAGTGTGTAAGAGCCCGAGATGCAGATAACGCATGCTCAGATGGTGATATCCATCGGACTAGACTCAGGTGGCATACGTCACGGCTACCCGGTGATAGCGGGCTTAAGGCTTGCAACCAACTGACTGGGTCCATCGTCTACATTCACCCGCCGCTCTGTACTGACGTCAGTGAGGCAGAGCGAGATTAACAGGGAATGCAATCGAGAGAGAGAGAGAGAGAGAGAGAGAGAGAGAGCCCTCCCCACCGTACGTCATCGCAGCGGCGGCGTCACAGGCGACCCAGTGACGTCAGAGTCCCGTCGATAGACGGCCAGGAGCGGCGCACACTCAGTGCGGCCACGCGGCGCTACACGTACAAGCGACTTTCGGTGTCACTGCTCCTCACGCACGTGCTGCAGCTACTGCATTTGTTGCTCACAGCTGCAACAGCGCAACCGCCACCACTAGCACCATTTAATAGAGCTTTACTGAAGCTACAATACGTTAAAGAGCAGGGTAAAATCAAAACGGGCGGTTAACACAACTCATTCTATTTGCACGTAAGATGACAACCTGCATTTACCGCACTCTGAAACTTACTACAAAAACCCGCTTTCCATGCTCGCCCCTATTGTGTCGTACCTGTTCCGTTAAAACAGAAAAGAAATAGAAAATACTATTAACAATTACGCTTACTATGTACAGTTGTCTACAGAATTATTTGAACTGTTAAGTCATTTATCGTGATATGAAACTATTTTCTTATACTCTTGTGGTACAATGTGTGGCTTGATAGTGTAGCAAATGAGTAAGATTACTAAACCCAAGGGCCAGGATTCAAGCACAGTTCACTTATTTCACCTCTGGTAATGAACTGTTAGTGTAAAAATTGCCGAGCTTCACCGCGGTCTGAAATCCACATCGAATTGTAGGCCGTATATCTCGTTCGATCACTCAGCTTCTATACCGGAGGAAAACACCCGTATTACAATTCTAAATACGACCATGCCTATTAACGCACTGTGGTGTTCGAACCTGACCTGATTGATAACAGATCTGTCCCATGATAGGATGGTTAACATGATAAATAAAAATATTCTATGATAGTTTCTTTCACTAGACTACCTCATAGAGGAGTGAGTGTCGTAATTGTAAACTTTGTTCTCTGCAACTGCCTTTCAATACCTTCCACCACGGTTTTAAAATTGTATGATGGTTACCACTCTAAACAGAATATTCGCGTCAACTCGCTCTCCCCAGAAACAATATTTTCCTGTAAAAATTTGTCCCCGCCACTTTTCATTTTATAATCAAGATGCGGCTGTCGACTATGACATTTCAATGTTACGTATCATGTCACCACACTTACACAGCTAAATACACAGATGTCCAAAATTAAAGCAACAAACCACTATTTCCCCATCTTGTGTCTAATTCACGACATAATCATACAAACTGTCAACAGATGACCGTACGAACGTGTTCTGCACAGAAGATGGAATTCTGGTCCACGGACAACCACATCAGCGCACCTGTCAAACGGGGTAGTGTTTGTGGGCTAGTCTCACATCCACAATTGCTGTGTACATAGTCACAGACGGTGCTGTATGGCACAGGGAAGACGCCTACCAGAAACTCTGTGGTGGAGGGTCATAGGAAGAATGGAAGCAGGGCAGTAGCAAACTGTTGTGTCCCGATGGCTTAACGTGAATCGTTCTGTTCTTTCTCGGATGTGGCGACAGTTTACAGAGACCGAAACTGTATCCCGAAGACCAGAGCTGCGCCGACCACGTGTGACATCAGAGAAAGAATACCATTATTTGGCTGTAAGGGCACGGCGCTACCGCCTTAGTACTGCACGGCAACTGGCATCTGACCTCACAGCATCCGCTGGACGTGTTGTATCGAGGCAAAACGTGTACAGAAGGCGTTGGCAGAGTGGCCTTTATTGTCGGAGACCTGTTTCTTGAGGAAAGGGACCGGTACCGAGGAGGATCCCTAATCGAGTGGGCAGGTATTAAGATGAGCACCTCTTATGAAATTGTAAGGGTGAATCAACAAGGTTTAATTGCTGTCAGGTACAGTGATGAGATCTTGGGACCTCATGTGCAGTTGTGGTCAGGTGCTGTGGACCCAGACTTCGTACTGATGGATGATAATGCTCGCCCTCATAGAACACAGGTGTTTGATGTTTTCTTGAGAACGGAAGATATTGCACACAGGGCCTAGCCTGCTCGCTCTCCCGATTTGAATTCCATAGAGCACGTCTGGGATGCACTAAGGAGCCGGGTTGCATACGTCAGCATCCACCAACCACTCTCCAAGACTTGCGATCAGATCGGCGGCAACAATGGGCTTATTGTCTCACCATGACATTGATGACATCAGTCACAGCATGCCCCTTCGCTGTCCGCCCTGTATTGCTGCCAGGGGTGATCACACCCCATACTCAGCACATTAACCAGTTGTCGGAATGTGTGTGCAAATCTTAAGTTGCATAAAAAAAAATTGTCTACCGTTATGCATGTTGCAGTTGTTTTACCTTCTGTATTCTTTAAATTATTTCTCCTTCACTATCATCCATTTATACTGTTGCAAAATTTCCGTTTGTTGCTTTAATTTTGGACACCAGTGTATAATTGGCGATACTCCCAGAAAAACTAACTACGATCGTGTGAGACTTCCGCAGAATAGTAACCATCCTGTAACCAAACGTGTTCTCCATAAATTTTAGTATAGTCCTCACCCACAGAAAAAAGTAGTAGCCCTCACTTATGTTTGCAGTAAAGCTAAGAAATCGTGAGGGGAGATTTCCACATACCATCATATATTAGCTGATTACTCAGTTATCTCGCTCTTCTACTAGACAGAAAGGGGAATCGAATATATCTATAGCATAAAATCGAAGTTACTTTTCAACAGGGTTGTGAATGCGTGAAACAATTGAAATCAAAAAGTTAAACTCGACATTTCACTTAATTACAAACAACATTTATGGTTTCACTGCCATGAACACTAATAAATATTTGGACGAAGACAAACGCTTCTATGCATACGTATGGGCGGCGTACAATTTTTCAGAACGTTATAAAATGGAAAAAGTTTCTCAATACTTCGATAATGTTCAGATTCGAAGAGACTTCGATTTAAATATCAACGGAAATGTGAAATCCGCAGTATTCGAGGTCGCTGGCTTAATTTTTGAAAGTACGTAATACGAGATGATTTGAGGTAATTCACTGCAGACAGGCAGTGCTCGTTATTTGCTATCGCTTAGTTTGAACATCTACAGTGCAGTTTGGACCACACGAGTTTTTGCAGGCGCCAGTGGCGAAAATGCGAAGAATGGCCAATAACAGAGCGTACAGTTTTTCGAGACCAGCCCGTGTTGTAGATAGAAATTCCGAATGCATATTCAAGTCCAGGAGCTCTAAAATAATTCGGCTAATACTGAAACTGACACATTCGCGTGAATACGAACTGAATATCCAGGAAGTACGTGGTGGAAAACTTTGACGGAGATTTATTTGACGGAAGATCTATAATAAGTGAAGATATGTTTGTGTCAAGAGGATATTTACTTGCGACGACATAACATGTGTACGCGTGGTCTGTCCGTGGAAGTTGCTGTAACTCCGCCACACACTCCCACAGCCCCATGGAGTTTTTATAGTATGGTAATCCTCCATTCCCCATTCACGAAGATGACTTTGCTTGGAACTGCACAGGTTGGGTTCGAAGACGCGGGTGTCAAAAGAGGGCATCCCACCAGTGGACTCCCTATGGGAAGACGACGGAGCAGCTTGAAAAAGAGAATGGCCAGAATGGTCCTTGTAGAATGTCCGAACATGCTGAATGTTCAAAAATGTTATAGAATCCTCTAGAAGATTCGAGAATGTTCTAGATCACCCGAAGTAATACGGAATTAATGGGAGGTGCATTGCTTCTTACATATTCTGGACATTTTCAACGAACACTTCCACTTGTTACAGAGTCAACTCCAGCAGGTGAAATCAATGCATGTTTGAAGAAATTATTTCTTTAGGCTCGTGTGAAGGTAAGTACGACTGACGACTTTTCTGGAACGACTTAAATGAAATCCAAAGCAGTCAGTAATTCTTACATATTACGCTATCATGTCATACATTCTAAACCTACAGTATTTCGTTTATATTGAAAACCAATATTTAAAACACTTTTGTGGTCTCTAACACGATCTCAATATATTTCAGTTAAATCGTTGTTCCGAAGAAGTCATTTACGAACAAATACGAGAGTTCAGCTTTCCAATGAAGAAGAAACTAACCATATTGTAAGAAAACTCACTCAACTGGTTGTGACTACCAAACTCAACTTACAAATGGTTTATGTAACACTGTCAACAGCCTAAGTGAATTAACACAAGTTTTTTCAAACATCGCTCAAAATTACTACAGTTAGTTACTCGAAAGACCGATTTTAGCAGTAGGAAATGAAGTGGTTGACGATATTAATTTAAACATTCGAAACAAGAAATGGTCGTGAACAGTTATCAAACAACATAATTGAAACAAAAACAGTATCAGGAAAAGTTATAGCCGAAACATTGTTTATTCCGAGGATTCCGCTCATATCTACCAAACTGCAGTTTCGACTCAAGAGATTGTTTTTTTCGAGTACCTGACTCACCGCCAGTCACTGGTTTTCGTGTCAGGTGCTACCCTTGATTCACTTGTGTACTTTAGTGGTTGTGGTAGCTGTTATGTTTCTGGAGATGTGATTGAGCGAAGTGGTCGCTATCACATGGTGCTGATCACAAGGGCATCTTCCGTCTCTTTCGCAGCATTGTATATTTCACGGGAAAAAAGTTCGATATTTATCTATGTTGTCGAGCTTTTATGAATATTTCTGAATGTGTACGAATGTTCTACAATATTACTGAATCTTCTGGATTTTCAAATTTTTTAGAAAGTTCCTGAAATTTTTTAATGTTCTTGAATGTTTTGGAATGTTCTCTGTGTTCTATAACGAAGTGACTGGCGTAGTACCTTATTTCAAATCAGGTCATTGTTGAACACTTCTGGATTCAAGAGTACTGGTGATTGTTTTTGAGTATTCGAGAGTTATTTTTAGTGTTGCGTACTAACATTTTTACAATTTTTTGAATGCTCATTTTTACTATGTTCTCGAATGATCTGGAATGTTCGCAGAAAACACATGAAAATAAATCCAAGAGAAATGATCTTCTTCAGCTAGTAATAGAATAGAAACAAGAATACAGATTTTAGTGATACAAATTCAAACGGAAAATATCAATTAATCTAGCTTGTTCCTCCTCAAAAATTAACCGTTTCCTAAAATATGCATACACTCACTTTAACAAAGTTTATTGAACTATACTAAAAGTCATCTTGCTGGAAATTCATAACCAGCACACACTTCCTCAACTACGCTATAACTGGGAATCCGGAAATTACTAAAACAGTCTCGAATGATTTGCTGTACAAGGCCAATTGATTTGGATGGCGGAAGGAAATCACTCGTATCACCATTTCATGTTGACTCCAATGACTTGCGGTACTCTGGTTTTGATTGTCGCACTTCTCTAGAACGTCCGTCGGCGGGAATGTAAATGATTACGCTTGTAGTTCTCTGTAACAGGGTGAACGGCTACCGAGAGTGCATTAGTATTGCTTTTGTTTAGTGGAGTTACCAGGCTAAGTAGTGTATTACAAGGGGCGTGACCAGCGTCAGACGTCTAGTTACTACTGCGAACGGCACGGAGATGCCGCGTAGTCATCTGAGACAGCGTTATCAGCACCTGACAGTCTGAAAGGAGCCTAATAGTGTGCTTCCATTTGTCTGGCTGGTCGAACCATACTATAGCGAAATATGTGAGCCGTTCGGATGTGACAGTGGCCCGATGTTGTAGTTCCATGGAAACGTGGGGGCACGCACACTTGTCAAGTTTGCGATCGACCATATCTAACTACCACAAGCGACGATGAGCAACAAGCACGTCGTAACCAATGCACATCTGCGCCTGCCGTCCGAGGACGCAACATTCTGTGTAATTCTGCACAACTTGCCGGAGACCAGCAGCAGCCGGACTTTGGAGTAACCATCCTATGCTTACGTGCCGTTAACGCAAACGGCCACTCACGAGTGCTGCCGAGACCGGGAAGCATGGACTGCTGAATGAATGATGTCGCAGTGTGTTCAGCGATGAATGACGGTTCTGCAATACCGCAGATGATCATCCACGGCGAAGTATGGCGGCGACCTGGGGAGAGATCCTAATTTTGGGAAGGCACAGCAGTCTGCTGTTTGCGCCACAGTCTGAGAAGCCATTGGGTATCACAATTTTCTGTGTCATCATGTCTTACTTCTCATGCAACAGTACCATGTTATCATTCTCAACAAGACAATGCTCGTCCGCAAATGGCACGTCTACGAACTGTCTTGGTGACATGAACTATTCGACCAGGCTATGTTTTAAATTATTTTATTTGCGCTATTAGTTCCGTGCACTGACCATTCTGAAACGCATCTAATAATCGTAACACACCATAAAAAATGAGAGCTACAACATGGAACTTATAAAACTACTTTGGATGTAGCGTTATACAAACACAGTAATCACCTACACATGCATTTGAGAACGGGCAGTTTCCAAAACTAATGCAAATAAAATAACTTAAAACACAGCGAGGTGGAATAATGTCCTTTAAATTTACTGAGACTGTGGAGCCCACCCAGAAGTAATTGTCTGAGTGATGATGCACTCGCGTGGCCAGCAAGATCCCAGATCTGTGCTTGATAGAACATGGGTGGGACAGGACTGGTCTCAACCTCGTCCCAGTAGCAGTGTCCAGAATATCAATGACCAGTAACAACTACTGTGGGTCACTTGCCTCAGGAAAGCATTCAACAGCCCTATGACACCCCTCCCAATCGCATCAGTGCATGCTTTCAGGCCAGAGGGGGTGAAACTTCGTAATATGAGGTGTGTGCCAGAAGCATCGAGAATTCTATTTCGCGGACTGCATTAGAAGGATCCGCGCGATTTTTCGTTATGTTGGTAAACATGTTTTGAACCTCTCTGTGCACTGGTAGCCATAACGGGTGTTCAGTCTGTCGTCAGATGTCAACAACGTTACATGTGTTTGGCTACGGGTCGCGATTATTGATTTATATTAAAAATGTATCAGAGAATTTACATTAAATTTTGCTGAAAAATGTAACAAAGTTTCAGAAATCTTGGTGAATCTACGAGTAAGACGACGGTTTAAGAGTAGTGTAAGCATTTCCAAGATGGCCGTGAAGACACTGCAAATGACGAGTGTTCTGGACACCCCAGCACAACAACCACTGATGAAAACGTGGAAAAAAATGAAAGATGCTCATTATTTTGGCATATCAAGGTTCATGCCCTGCAATCTTAATGGATGTTTTAGGTATGAAACACGAGACAACAAATTTTTTTCCAAAAGTATCTACTCACACTTAACTGCTTGTTTGTGAATTTTTGGCAAAAAGCAACACTATAATGATGCTCGAGCCTCCATATTCGCCAGACATGGCTCCATGTGACATTTTTCTATTCCTAAAAATAAAGAGCCTTGCTGTGCCGTCGTTTTAAAAGCACAGCTGAGATAGAAGCACGTGGCTGTAAGAATTAAGTGCTATCGCAAGGATCGAGTTCCAGAAGTGATTCAAGGACTAAAAGAAACCCTGGCATAAATGTGTAATATCTAATGGGGACTACTTTGAAGGAGATAACTTAAATATAGACAAATAAACTTATTTCCAAAAAATGAAAATGCCCGACTCTTTTTGAACACAACTCGAAAGTGGGCTAAAACTGCCAATTTCTTTGCAAATTTGACTCGATTTTGTACTCACTTAAGTAACATGGCTTACCTTTTCAACCCTTCTCGGTTCTTCACTTTCTTTTTGTCAGCCAATGAATCTTTTGAGACATCGTAACAGGAACCAGAAGACCACAGTTATGAAGAGACCACCAACGACAAGAATTTCAAGACAGCGAAATACCTTATAAATGTTAATAGCGACCACAACAGAAATTAGAAACTTAATTCAATCCACATGTCATGCAGCATGAATCTCGGACGTCGTAATTCTAGAATGAAATATTTGGTTGTTGTGCAATATGAATTATCTGTGCAATAAGTTCTTACTTGACTGTTAAAAGAGGCATACTACGCATGTTGGAATAACCGCCGCATATTGTATTTAGCCACAGACTGATTTTATTCTTTCTAAGAGATTGTGTGTGCTTTATTTACTATGGTTTTCGTACAAAGAAAATTTCTTCAGACGGTTCTTTGTTTTGTTAGTTACAGTGCAGTGATGTAACCAAAAACTTGTGGAAGTGTGCCTGCATGAAGATGAGTAATGGCTGTATGGGCAGAATGGTGTTGGTAAACATACATACAAGAGGTAATCAGTTACAGAATTATAAGATAACATTTTTGTCCAACTGACCCACATTAAAGAAATACATTAGCATACATAAGCTACTACTACTACATAAATTTGTTTTGTATGACACACTTTCTATCTTTTTCGACAGCAAGTTGTCCGTATCAATGTGCAAATTCACTAATGAGCCAAAACCGTCTTTGGAACGAAACACATAACTAATTCTGCATGTCAGGGTTAGTTGGTTTGGGGAAGGAGACCAGACAGCGTGGTCATCGGTTGCATGTCAGGGATCCGACAGTTTGTCAGTAGGTTTGTGGAGACGTGTGGCATTAGATGTCTACGCACAGACGAAATAATTCGCGTAAATAACGGGCCGCTGATTTGCGTACACGATGATGGCGCCAAATAGCGACCCAGATTGGTTCCATAGGATTTACATCAGGAGAATTTGGTCATCGAAACGTCAACGTAAGTTCATTATAATGCTCCTCAGACTATTGTAGCACGGTTCTGGCTCCGAGAGACGGACAATCATACTGCAGAAAGATGACATTGCCGTCGGTAAAGACATAAGCATGAAGGAATGCACGTGGTTCGCAGCTATCAGCGTGTCCCGCTCCAATGTTGGGTGGGTGATGTAGCCCCTCAGGAAGATAGCAGGCAAGGCGGGAAAGAATTCCTGTGTGCATTCGGTATGTCTCCGGGAGGTCTCATACGTTATATGGTGGAGGCCCTGCCGGCGGCTATCGAGCGCACTGGGTCCAACCGGCTGCATGTAGTGGCTACATGTCGGCACGAATGACACCTGTCGCTTGGGTTCTGAGGCCGTCCTCGGCTCCTTTCAACGGCTGGCTGATTTGGTGAAGGCAACTAGCAACGCACGAGGGGTGCAGGCTAAGCTGTCTATTTGTAGCATCGTACTCGGGTTTAATCGCGGTCCTCTGGTTTGGAGCAGAGTGGATGGTATAAACCAGAGGCTCAGACGGTATCGGATGCGAATTTCTCGACCTCCGCTATCGGGTGCAAAATTGTAGGGTTCCCCCTTAATAGGTCAGGCGTGCACTACACGCATGAAGCGGCTACTAGGGTAGCGGAGTACGTGTGGCGTGCACATGTGGCTTTTTTTAGGTTGGACTCCTTCCTTGGGAGCAAAGACGATTTGCCTGTTAAATCAGCAACACCGACCTCAGAGAATCTTGGTCCTCGCAGATCATAGATAGAAAAGATTATTATGATTTTAGTAAACTGCAGGAGCATCCAAGGAAAGGTCCCAGAATTAGTATCGCTTACTGAAGGTTATAATGCACAGATAGCATTGAGAACAGAAAGCTAATTGAAGCCAGATGTCAATGACAACGGAATCCTAAGTTCAAACTGGAATGTTTGTCGTAAGAATAGGTTAGTCGTCAATGGTGGCGGCGTGTTTATTGCAGTAAAAAATTCGATAAAATCTATCGAGGTTATCACGGATTCCGAATATGAATTAATCCGGGTGAAATTGAGTATCAAAGAACCGTCAAAAATGGTGATCAGATGCTTTTATACACCACCTGGGTCAGGATATGTAGTTGTAGAGCGCTTCAGACAGAACTTGCAGAATAATGATGATGACGAGGATTATGATGATTGGTTGGTTAGTGGGGCGCTCAACTGCGCGGTCATCAGTGCCCGTACAAAGTCCAAATTTTGACACAGTCCATTTTCTTTTTACAATCCAGTCTAGTCACTCTCACAAATGATGATGAAATGATGACAGCACAAACACCCAATCCGCGGACAGAGAAAATCCCAACCCGACCGGGAATCGAACCCGGGACCCCAAAACTTGCAGAATGTCATTAGTAATTTTCCTGATCATGCCGTTGTAATAGGGGGTGACTTCAAGTTGCCAGGTATAGATTCGGAGTGTTACGCCATCAAAACTGGTGCCAGAGACAAGGGAGCGTGTGGCATTCTTCTGGAGGTCTTGTGCGAAAATTACCTGGAGCAGACAGAGAACCAACTCGTGAGGGTAACGTCTCAGACCTCATGGCAACAAACGGACCTGAACTTATCGAATCAGTTAAGGCAGAGGAAGGCATCAGTGATCATAAGGCTGTGACGGCATCTATGATGACGGGTCCTACAAAGAGTGTTAAGAAAGGTAGGAAGATATATTTCCTCAGCAAGGGTGACAGGGTACAAATTTAAGAATATCTCAGCAGTCACATCAAATATTCGGCGATGAGGACGAAGATGTGGAGAAAAAATGGAAAAAAAAATTCTAAGGCATCGTTCAATATGTCGTAGACATGTTCCAGTAAGGTTTTAAGCGTTGGGAAAGATCCACCATGTTCAATAGCCATGGTAGAAAAGTGCTACGTAAGCCTTTCATCTCAGTTTCAAGAGAAGGAAAAACCAGGTGACAAACAAAAGCAGAAACAAGCTAAAATGAGCATAAGGAGAGCAATGAAAGAAGCGTTCAATGATTTTGAAAGTAAGACGTTGTCAACCGACCTTAATAAAAACTCTAAGAGATTGTGGTCGTATGTAAAATCAGTAAGTGGGTCAAAATCATCTATTCATTCTCTCAACGACCACTCCGGCACCGAAACGAAAGATGACAGAGAGACGGCCGAAATACTGAATTCGGTTGTTTCACCGCGCAAGATCGTAACACTGTCCCTCCTTTCAATCATCGTGCGAACTTCGAAATGGTGAATACTGAGATAACGGATCGTGGAACTGAAAAGCAGCTACAATCGCTTAGTAGTGGAAAGGCTTCAGGACCTGATGAGATACCTATAAGATTATACGTAGAGTACGCGAAAGAGCTTGCTCCCCTTCTAGCAAAAATTTATCGTAGATCACTTTAGCAACGAAAGGTACCTAACGACTGGAAAAAAGCGCAGGTCATACCCGTATTTAAGATGGGCCGTCAGACATCCACATAATTATAGACTTATATCGTTGACGTCAATCTGTTGTAGAATTATGGAACATGTTTTATGCTCAAGAACTATGACGTTCTTGTAAAATGAACATCTCGATAAAAATCAACATGGATTCCGCAAACAGAGATCCTGCGAAACTCTGCTCGCTCTGTTCCTCCATGATATCCACAGCGCAGTGGACAACGGCGCTCAGGTTGATGCCGTGTTCCTTGATTTCAATAAGGCATTTGACACCGTCCTGCACTGCCGTTTAATAATAATAATAATAATAGTAAAAAAGAGCTTACGGAGTATCGGAGCAGACCTGCGATTCGACGGCTATGAGCACTATGGGACTTAGCATCTGAGCTCATCAGTCCCCTAGAACTTAGAACTACTTAAACCTAAGTAACCTAAGGACATCACACACATCCATGCCCGAGGCAGGATTCAAACCTGCGACCGTAGGGGTCGCGCGGTTCCAGACTGAAGCGCCTAGAACCGCTCGGCCAAATGGCCGGCCACTAATGATGACAAACAGTTGGAAACAGCGGCTGCCGTAAAATATCTAGGCTTAACTGCCCAGAGCGACCTTAAATGGAATGACCATATAAAATAGATAGTGGGAAAAGCAGACACCAGACTCAAGATTCACCGGAAGAATCTTAAGGAAACGTAACTCATCCACGAAAGAAGTGGCTTATAGGGCGCGTGTTCGCCCGATTCTTGAGTACTGTTCATCTATTTGGGATCCCTGTCAGGTAGGACTGATAGAGGAGATAGAGAAGTGTATCCATAGTGTGATTCACCCGAGGAGCCGACACGTTTCCATTGATCGACAGTCGAATCCCGATGGTCCCGTGCTCGCTGCAATCGTAACTGACGTCGTTGGGTCAACATGTGAACACATAGGGGTGGTCTGCTGTGGAGCTTGATGTTCAACAAGCTACGATGAATAGTGTGCTCCGGAACACTTGTGCGTGAACCAGAATTGTATTCTTTCGGCAGAGGTGCCACAGATCGCCATCGATCCTACTTTATAGAGTAGACAAGCCCCCGAACCCAAAGTTCTGTGAAGAGTCTCGTGGACATCCAACCATTTAGCGCCTGGTGATAGTTTCACTGTCCTACCTGTTTCCGTAGATGCTCAAGATAGTAGCAAGTGAATATTCTACCAGCTTCGCCATTTTCGAAATGCTGGTTCACAGGCCATGTGTAATAACAATCTGCCCTTTGTCAAAGTCGCTTATCTCAATGGATTTCTTCATTGTACTGCCCATATCTTATCAAGGGTGATCCCCCGTCCATGTCTACTCCATTTACATACTTTTGTTACCGCGTCACGTGCCCGCAACGCCACCAGGCGGCACTCGACGTCACGGTGGGCAGTGGTCATTATGTTTTCGCTGATTAGTGTACAACAACAACAACAACAGTGGTGGTATAGCTGCAGCTGTTTAAGAAGCATCGCTCGCGACCAAAATGTTGATTAATACTCTCGATAATGATGGGAGTACTTCCGAAATTCCGTAGACAATCATCAGCAGAAATACTGATTGGGTCAAGATAGTTAACGTCGCAGAAGTTTTACAGTATTTAGGAGAATCAGAGTGCACAACATGTTCTTAGGACTGGAACAAAATATTCTCGCTTCGAAGACGACTTGCACACTTCTCGCTTCTATGTCTGGGAACAGTGCTGCTGAAATATGACACATGAAGCTATCTCTTGGGCTCTGAATCTCCTGGATTTATTCGTAGCTGTTCACAACATACCTAAGCACGTAGGAGTCGTGACAGCATTCTGTATCCAATGGTACTCCACACACACTGGACGTCTGTTCCCCTCGTTATGCCGCAGACTAACGTAGGCTTCGGGTTCCAGACACTACACATGCTATCTGTCTAGAGTTTATTTGTAATAAATACACTTCATTTTATTAGCCTTTTTGAGAGTTGGAGTAGTGTAGGGGGCTGGTGTGACTTTAAGCACAACCCAAGACCACACGGCACCACATTTTGTAACTAATAATTGTCCAGAAGCTTAATTTAATTTAGTATGCTATCATTGTGCCGCAGCAGACTTCGTCACACCATCGACACGGACGGGTTATGGCCGTTACAGCGCACCAGCATGGAGACAATGCTGTAGACAAATTTCCTCGATAAATTACAGCTATGCGGGCAATACGAGATGTTATCGCACTGCATGCCCTGTACCTTGGAGTCCCTGTTAAAGATGCTCCTTCTCCTCCTCTTCTGCTTCTTCGTTTCACACACATCTGCCGGATCAGCATTATGAGTTATGATATATCCATTTTCCTGGATGCCGATCTTTCTCCCCCGCCCGAACTCTTCCACGTGCTAGTATTGTGACCTTGAAATACTCGCACTTAGACCGCTTTCACACGGAATGTCGTGCATCTGGATGCAGTGCGCCGCTTACTGCAGGCAGCCTTCGCTCACAGAATCCCGCTCACGGTTAAGTAATGTCGCGTATCTGAACTGCCGCCTGTCAGCGCGTTGGAAAAACTAGTCATCGACAAAACTATCCCCGTAGAGTAAGTAGTTGCGATTTCTCGAAGCGCTGTCATTATGAAGAAACGAAAAATATTAAGAGGAAGAATTGGTACCACTAAAAAAAATTAGATCTCTTACGATTAACAGCTTTCCTCTGCCTTGAAGGGGCACTTCCAGCATATCCTAATAAATTCTTCAAATTAAAAAACAAAGAACAAAATTTTATTAGCACTGTAGCACGCCACTGGTAATAAATTCATACATACAAGTATGTCAATCAACGTTCATGATCTACCTAGAATTCGCAGAATACGTCATAAAATGTGTTGGGCTTCAAGTATTTGCCTGTACTCGGAACGAAGTAAAATTTGACCATACTTTGTGGTGCGATATTGCAAACAGCAAGTCGAATGAAGCTCAGGCTATGCGCGGTAATGACGGACGTGAATGACAGTATTGTGGAATTTAAGCCTTTAAGCATCTGCACACCAAGGAAGATAATTTTTATCTAATTTTCACTAAGCTTGTAAAAAATTTCAGCAGATTTTGTCGGTTGTATGTGTTTGTATCTTAAATATCTGTCTACGGGTTAATGTTTACATTATTTAACAATATTTGTTCGCCTGTGGTGGTGAAGACGCAATTATTTTGTTACCTGTTCTAAAGTTTACATTTTAAGCTTCAGTTTTTTTTTTTTTTTTTTGTCGTGAATAACCATTAGCGGAACAGTCCCAATGTTCTAGCCAACTCTGCAATTTCGCGAACTTTATCGAATAGTCGCCGTTTTCTCCGTCGCTAAAACACGCACATATTGCCTTTATTATACTGTACACTAACCTTGTCAGTGGACAGAAACACAAAGCTGCTTGACAATGTTTACGTAAATAAAGCACCATGGGCAAATACCAGTGAACGCATAGTATCGGCGGCAAGTGGCTTATTGCGCCCTTTCTGAATGCTCGATATGATGGTGTAAAGCGGGTAGTCTGAATGCTTTCTATGACGGTGTAAAACGCATGGGAGCGACCACTTGACAATCTGCAAAACAACTACGCGATCTGCAGACGAAGCTTGTGTTTCTCGCGTGACATGACGCTGAAGTAGTCAAGCGAATCGCTTCCGCTCTCTGCATCTGGAAGCGTGGCCTCCCGTGTGCAAGAGCCCTTACTGCCTGTTACTTTGACTGCTCTTCAGGTTTGAGCTTGGCGTAAAAACTGATCTTTCTGTCGAACAAATGGGGGCGATTATACGCCATCTCTCCGCAATTTCAAACAATTATTGGTGGCACTCTACTCCGCATATCATTCCCAGTCCCGAGTCATACATATCATTTTTTTCTAGGTGTTGCAAGGATGAAAACTCTGTGTGTATTAATCTCGGCCTTTGCAACAGCACCTTACATAGGCTTCGAAGCTCGACACACATGGTAAGGCATCATCGGTAAGGATGAGACAACTTTCTCCGAGTACGAAGTCTTATTGTATACTATGGATGGAAGGAGTTTCAATTAACCGAAAGGCTTAACGCTTCACTTTCATGGAAGAAGTTTCTATATTTGAACATTTTTCTATCGTTTAGGTAAAAACATTTCCTTTATGGCGTGATCTTCGCGAAAATGCTAGAAGTTACAGGAAGTTTATATTTCTGTAGCACCATAAGGGAAGGAGTGGAAGAAGGGGATCGCTCGTTCCTACACTGTAACCATAGAATTTATAAAGATTCTACAGACCAAAAAGGTCATCACATTTTTCATTACTTCAAAAGTAAACTGTTTTACAGAAATGTAGTTTATTTCAAAAGTTCTACCTATGATACCTTAACGATTCCACTAAGCACTGTGTGTAAAAAAACTAATACAAGTACATATTACATCATAATAATATTATCTGCTACCTAGTAATTATTTTAAACAGAAATTACGAAGATTTCTAATGTAATAAAGACACCTTGTACAACTATATTTAAAGAGTGGATGAGGAATGGCAGAAATTTTATTACAGTGACTGTTCGAATAACTTCTAGTTACGAGCATTTATGGATTTGACTTTCAGTATGAATTGGCATTATTTGATTCTGAAACCATCTTATAATTTGGAAGTCTAAATTTTCAAAAAATTCTAGTATCCTGTTCTACAGACTTTCCATCGTTCTTTCATAATGTGATCGATCATTCGCTCTACG